>NC_069508.1:150133515-150266771 GCF_027579735.1 Bombina bombina
CAGGTGCATATGTAGAGAGGGATCTCTTAAAGGATTTTAGGCTTGGGGAAGGTTTGAAAGTGTGCGGGAGGTCGTTACATAATTGTGGTGCTCTGTAGGAAAAGGAGGATCAAGCTGCTTTCTTTTTGTATGGAGGCAGACTAAATAATGTGCTGGTACTGGATCAGAGGTTATGGGAGGTGGGAACAGCCGGGGAGAGCATTCTGCTCAGGTAGGGTGGGAGCTTCCCAGAAAAGCTCTTAAACACAAGGCTGGAAAGATGGAGGGTGCGTCTGGATTCCAGCGACAGCCAGTTTAGTTCTTTTAGCATGTCACAATGGTGGGTCCTGTAGTTACATTATAGCACAAAGCGGCAGAACGAGTTATACAATGTATTGCATTTATTAAGGTGAGTTTGCAGTGCAGGTGCATATACTACATCCCCGTAATCCATGATCGGCATCAGCATTTGCTGTACAATCTTTTCCTTTACTGTAGGGCTGAGGCAGGATTTGTTTCTGTACAGGGCACCTAGTTTTTAGATGCAAGTTTTTCTATGTGGAGCCCAAAAGATAGATTGGGGTCTAACAACATACCCAAGTATTTGAAAGAGTGGACTGCGGTCAGTGTGGAATTTGATTTTGTTTTGATGCGTAGATGGGAATTTTGTAGTTTGTGTAATTTAGATGCTGTTCCAAAGATCATTGTGACAGTTTTGTCAGTGTTTAGGAAGAGTTTGTTTTTTGAGATCCACTTTTCTACCTCTGTGAACTGGTCTTGGAGCACTGCCTCAAGCTGCGGCAGATCGGATTTGCTTGCATAGATTTCCGTGTTGTCTGCGTACATGTGAACAGTTGAGGATTTTCAGACATTTGGCAGATCATTTATAAATAATGTGAATAGTAAAGGGCTGAGAATGGAACCTTGGGGAACACCACACGTGACTGGGAGAGGGAGGGAGTCGCTGTCAGAAATGGAGACATACTGTGATCGATTCGATACATATGATCGAAACCAGGTTAGCGGGCGATCACCAATACCTGAGTTTTTTAGTTTGAGCAGTAGTATGTCGTGGTCTACTGTGTCAAAGGCCTTTGCAAAATCAAGGAAAATAGCTCCAGTTAGGTCTCCTTGTTCCATGCCAGTTTGGATGTTGTTGCAAACTTTTAGGAGTGCAGGAATAGTGGAGTAGTTCGGGCGAAAACCTGATTGATCAGGGGTCAGATAGTTAGATTGTTGGTAATACTCACATAGTTGCGTATGGAAGCACTTTTCTAAGATTTTTGACAATACTGGGAGCAATGATATTGGGCGATAATTAGAAACCAAGGTTATCTCACCACTTTTATGGATAGGCACTACTCTTGCAGTCTTCCAAAGTTTGGGTATGTAAGCAGACACCAAGGATTCGTTAATTAGGGTTGTGACAGGTTAAGCAATCAGGTCCAGACTGGTTTTTCATTTTTAGATCGATGGGTACAGGTCTAAAATTAAACTTCTCTATATTGGGCCTTTAGAGTGGCATGATCTCCATTTGTAGTTTCAGGAATGTGTAATTTATTTGTTTGTCAATCAGGGTGGTGGAGCATCCAATAAAATAATTGTTTGGTTGTCCACTTTGACAGTGGAGGGTTCGGAGTGGATTGGTGGAGTGTGTACTGGGTGCTAGCTGATGATTGGTGGCTGCACATATGCATCTTCCCATTGGTTCAGCTAGCTTCAAGTAGTGCAGTGCTGCTCCTTCAACAATGGATACTAAGAGAGCAAAGCTAATTTAACAATATAAGTAAAAGGGAAAGTTGTTCAAAAGCATATGCGCTATCTTGAATCACAAAATAAACATTTTATGGTTTTCATTCCATTAATATTAAAACATGTTTTTTTAAGTATATCCTTGTGTTACAATAATGTCATTTGTAAACTCAGAATTTGTATATAGGTAGGTTACATCGTTTCAGTTTAATCAAGGTTTGTGGTAAGGACAGAAATATAATCTTTAATGTGAAAATCGATTCCAGTCTGCTCTAGATTGTCCTAAATGCGTCTCCTCAAACTCCCACCACACAGTCCTTATATCACTCCTGATTACTTCAGGGTTACAACTTCACCGCTTGTATGCACAGCTCTGTACGAACCGCAGCATACCTACGTACACACTTGCCTCTGTCACACAGAAACCAGCTACACTCCCACCCTGATCTATAAATCCACACGAATCTAGAATACTTCCACTTGCACCTCCCACAACTTCTATTGAATACTTCCACTCCCACTCTGGGCCGCTCTCACTCCATAGTGAATCCTAAGTGCACCTCCCTTTCTCTGTGTGCACCTCCCCGTACACATGCACACGCCCCACTTACCCCTCCCCTCTCTCACTCTGAACCTTCCCACTACTTCCCTTTGCACCGCCCCTATCTCTGGCCTCCTTATCAGTCTGCGCTGTACTATGCAGCCCGTTCTGCACAGACAGTTCCTGTTATTTGTTCATTCTCGTTGCCTCTCACCGCTTGCTGATGCCCAGCCCGCCTCCTCGTATTATAAGCCCCTTGCCTGCTCCTCCTCCCCGCACCCTCACTCCCCCAGCAGCCAGCTTCCCCCTCCCTACTCCCCCGGGCAGATCCTCCCCACTCCCACCTCCTCCTGCAAGCCATGGCGGAAGTTCTCAGACGTCAGCATGCTAGGGTTAAAGGAGAAGCCGCCCCAAGGCCCCCAGCACACAGGGATGAGGGTTTGGGGACGGCGGCCGAAACGATGACCGTGTTCATCAAGCTTTTGGCCGCGGCTTTTTACGGGGTCAGTTCGTTTTTTATCGTAGTGGTGAACAAGAGCGTGCTGACCAACCACAGGTAGCGGACTGCGGGCTGGCAACTTGGGGCAAAGTTCAGTCTGGGGGGAGCGAGGGGGAAGAGAACTGCCTGCGATTGGGATGCTGATGCTGTTAGTGGGATGCAGACAGAAAGGGTTAATACCTGGTGTTTAAGGGACATTTATCTGCTCGTCTGAATTCTCCTTATTTGCCTCTGTCCTGGGAGCTTTCACCTCTGTGCATAGTTTTTACAACTAATATAGTAACAGTAGTTTGTGTCCAAGCTGCTGGCATCTTTACTGAGGCGTCTGCTGTACATAAAGGATAAGCTGCTGTTATGTTGTGCTGTGAGCTGACACATTGCTATATTTGTTATAACTGCTGCAGTGCTGTTTATACAACGTATCATTCATTCTTTAGCGGCTAGTGCCAAAGTGAGAGCACGTTCATGTCTGCAGTTTGCCAGCATCTCCTACTAGAATAATGATACCGTTGTGTATGGCATGGGAGAGGAGCACTGCACCAGTGTGTGTGTATGTGTATATCTCTTAAATCCTTAATGCATATAAACAATGAGAACTTTATTAGTTGGTGTGTATATATGTGTGTGTATATATATATATATATATGTGTGTGTGTCTATCTTAAATCCTTAATGCATATAAACAATGAGAACTTTATTAGTTGGTGTGTATATATGTGTGTGTGTGTATATATATATATATATATATATATATATGTATGTGTGTGTGTGTCTATCTTAAATCCTTAATGCATATAAACAATGAGAACTTTATTAGTTTGTGTGTATGTATGTGTGTGTATATTTGTATATATGTGTGTGTATATATGTATGTGTGTATATATGTATGTATATATATATATATATATATATATACTACATTTTTATTAAAACTTAATATAGGGATAGTCTAGAGATACAGTGCTAGCAAGTTTGTCATGAGTGTCACCGTGGGCACTTTCTCTGCACTACTTCCTTATAAGTTTAACTTTAGACATTATTATAAGCTTTTATGATCCTGAATGATATTCAGTTCATCTTTCCAGTGATTCTGTTGTCTTATCAGTATTATCTTTTTGGTCACTTTAATAGATTCTTAAAAAAACATTGCTGCATAGTTTCACAGGTAAATTTAATGAAATATTAATATACATTAAATATTAAGTTAGCAGGTTTGGTCGTTCAAATTATAACCTGGGTGTGACTTTACTTACACCCTCACTCCGGTTTAGAAAATACTTTTCTGTATTTTAAATTAAAACTTCTGTTTTCAGTCTGACAAAATGTTCCTTAAAGTGTTTTTTTTGTTTTTTTTTTGTTTTTTTTTTAACTTAAAAATGTCTCTAAGTTTCTGTTTTTATCAAAAAAACTATTGTTCAAACATATTGTGCATTTGCTTGTAAAATATTTAAACACATTCATTTCCCTTAGCAGAAATGTTTTTGTAACCAATATTTTTATCTTTACACATCACTTCAGTTTATTAACTAATTTCATTACACATGTACAGATTATTATAAAACCCTTTCTTAAAAAATATAAATACAAAATAGTTGTGTGCACTTTTGTTTTTAAACAACAAATAGTTAAACTGTGAAATTTAGTTGGAGCAGTTTTTGCTTTTAAAGATTAAAAAAATAAAAACCTTTGAAACTTCTAAAAATATATGGTCCTGTTTGAGGTTTGCTGTGTAACCTTACTCCTAATTGACATCTGTAAATACTGGCAGTGGAATTCCTGGACCAAATAACTCTATACTCGTGTTACAACTGAACTGATCTCTGAATAACTAGTACGGTTTTTTTTTTTTTGTCTTTTTACTGGAAAGCATTTGCACTGATTTTACATCAAAGGGCAACCCCTGAAGGCATTAGAGACCATAATTATTTGTCATTCTGCTCCTCTTGCAGGTTCCCCTCCTCACTATGTGTTGGACTTGGTCAGGTACGTAGCAGTGTGTTTTTATTTTTTTTATTTATATTTTTGACCAACAAAGGACAAAAATATACGAAATACACAAAATTGTCATAAAAAAAAAGTAATTCAATAACAAATTACACTATATAGTTCAGATAAACATGACTATCATATCAATGTGTATCCAGATTAACGTAGGGGAAAAGTCCTGTATCAACATTATTGGGGTAACAAAAACTAAAATAAATAGTAGAGCTTCTAATTATACTGACATTTTTGTGTCTCAGGCCTTTTGAGGCTTTTAAAGGGTTGGCTGGTTTAGGCCTTTATATTTCATCACCTTGGGTTGAATGCTGTCGTTGTTCCCTGCAGATGCTGGCCACAGTGCTTGTTCTTTGGGTTGGAAAGGCACTCAAGGTGGTTCACTACCCAGACTTTGACAGGCACATACCTCGAAAGGTAAGTCTTAATCTGATACGTAATATTCTGCATATTGATCTTACATAATACCTACCTCATGTTAATAACAATGCATGCAGTCATAGGATGCAAAGACATTTAACCTGGATTTTTTTTTTATTCAGTGGCAAAATATGTATTAGTTCTATTCTAGAGCTATGTACATATTTGTGTATTGTGTTACTGCGCTAAATTTTCTGTACTTACACTGTTAAGTTAGTCCTCCACCCCCTAAACATTTGTTATTGAATATTGTTTGGTTTAAAAAAAAAAAGTCAAAGGATATTTTTTTCTTCAAGCTCTAGATTTTTTTTGAGGAATTCTCAAGATTTTCTATGAAATGCAAGCCAACATTTTCTTTCCTAATTCTCAGAGCATACAATTTTAAACCAGTTTCCAGTTGACTTCTCTGATCTAATTTGCTTTGTTCTCTTATCTTTTCTTGAAAAGCATACATAGGCTCAGTAGCTAAGAGCTAGCTGCTGATTTGTGGCTGCACATATATTACTCCTGTCATTGGATGTGTTCAGCTAGCGCCCAGTAATGCGTTGCTTATCCTTCATTAAAGGATATAAAGAGAATGAAACACATTTAGTAATAGAAGTAAATTGGAAAGTTATTGAAAAATGTATGCCTTATCTGAATCCTAAAAGAAAGAATTGGTGTTTAATGTCCCTTTAAGATTTCATAACTTGTCAGAAACTGCTCTACAGCTAAAGGGATAACCTAAATTCTTTAAAGTGAAGGTAAACTTTGGTGAATGAAAGCCCGTTTTTTAAAAATACTATTAAAAACAGGGGCACTTTCATTCATTAAAGTTTACAAAGCAGCCGTTTTGATTAAAAACTTACCTTAGTTTTTTTTCACAGCCAGAGCAGCTTCCCCCCCTCCTGGAAATTCTCTCTTCACACGTCAGCAATGACTAATCCGGCTTCCTCCAATCACAGCATAGCCTCAGGCAATGACTGGGGGGGAAAGCCGTGATTGGAGGAAGCCGGATTAGTCATTGCTGACGTATGAAGAGAGAATTTCCAGGAGGGGGAAGTTTACCTTTACTTTAATGCACAATAAAAATTGTAGTTTAAAGGAGCATGTAATACATTCTAATTACAAGAATAAGATATAAGTTAAAACTGTTGTGTGAACATTTTCTGAATACACGGAAGGGACCTAAAACTCCCAAAAAATATCTTTCAGTAATAAAGCATACAATTTTAAGTAACCTTTTCAATGCACTTTTTATCAAATTAATTTCATTCTCTTGGTATCCTTTGAAAGCACATCAATGTACTAACAATAGTGCATTGCTGCTCCTGAGCATACCTAGGTATGCGTTTCAAGAAAGCATGAGAATGAAGCATTATTATTATTATTATTATTTTTTTTTTTTTTTTGTGGGGGGGGTAATCAAATTTAGTTTGTTCTTTGCATCCTTTAATGAAAAGCATACCAAGGTAGGCTCATAAGCAGTAATGCACTAATTGGTGGCTACAAATGTCTCTTGTAATTGGCTCACCTGATGTGTCTAGCTCCTAGTAGTTCATTGCTGTTCTGAAGGAACAAATTAAGAATAGAAGGAAACATTTTTTCTCTCTCCTGCATTTTCTATCTGAATCCTTAAATAGGTTTTTGGGTTTCATTGACCTTTTTTAAATGTTTGCGTTAACTTCAGTGATTTTAAAATTCCTTTAGTTAAAAACAAATACATGCTTGTGCACACCTCCATTTTTTTTTTTTTTCTGCATATCACTTGCATAGTAAACTCTAACTGGTTTTCAAACCTGTTCTCAGGCCTCTCTAACAGGCCAGATTTTGAGGATATCTGAACTGAAGCACAGGTGAAATAAGCTGATTAGTAAACATGGTAATCCTGAAAATCTGGGCTGTTGGGGAGGCCTGCGTATAGGTTTGAAACCCAGTGCTGTATAAGGACCCAGCAATCCATTTGTCCCCAGTATGCCTCCTCTGTATTGTCTTTATCATATCCCTGTAACACTCAGAATCTGTTATGATCTGATATTTATTTATTTTTTTCTCATCCACAATCCGCCTGGTCTATGGAACAAGCTAGTCCATAATTGAAAAGCTAGGCTTTTCTTTTTGCACAGCTGAATTTGTAAAGTTTTTATCAAATTTGCTTCCTTCTCTTCTTTGTTGAAGAGCTATCTAGATAGGTAATGTGTGCATGACAGGAAATCATGCTGCCATCTAGTATTCTTGCTAATGTATGACAATGTTGGAAAAACTGCTGCCATATAGTACGGCAGACACGTGCACACTCATGAACTTACCTTCCTGACTTTAAACAAAGGATAGCAAGAAAACAAAGAATTTGATAAAAGTAAATTAGAAAGTTCAAAAATTGCACTGAATCATGAAAAAATTTGTTGTATGTATTTCCGTTTTAAAGAGGATCTTAGAACTTCTGTACCTTTTTCAAGCGTCTCCAATTTTGAATATAAAATTTACTGTAACTGAGTCTTTATGAAAGTAATTGCATTTTTTTTCTCCCTGTTCATTTTAGACTTTTCCACTACCTCTGCTGTATTTTGGGAATCAAATTTCAGGATTGTTCAGCACAAAGAAGCTCAAGTATGTGTGATTTTTATTTATTTTATTTTTCTTTAAATAACCCACATGCATTAAAGGGATTTTTTTTGTTAAAGGGATACTAAACCCAAATTTACAGCTTAGGAGGCAGCCCATTTTAGGTTCAGCACCCTGGATACTGCTTGCTTTAATTGATGGCTACATTTAGCAAACCAATAAGCAAGTATAACCCAGGTTCTCAACCAAAAAGGGCCGTTTTTTAAAGGGACACAGAATCCACATTTTTTCTTTCATGATTCAGATAGAGCATGCAACTTTCTAATTTACTCCTATTATCAAACTTTCTTCATTCTCTTGGTATCTATTTGAAATGCAAAAATGTAAGTTTAGATGCCGGCTCCTTTTTTGGTGAACAACCTTGGTTCTTGCTGATTGCCAATCAGCAAGTGTTTTCCAGGGTTCTGAACCAAAAAATAGCTTAGATGCTTTTTTTCAAATACAGATAGCAAGAGAATGAATAAAATTTGATAAAAGGAGTAAATTAGAAAGTTGCTTAAAATTGCATGCTCTATCTGAATCGCGAAAGAAAAAAATTGGGTTCAGTGTCCCTTTAAGCTTTACATTCCTGCTTTTTTAATTAAAGATAGCAAGAGAACGCAAACAAATTAATAGTTGTAAATTAGAAAGTTGGTTAAAATTGAATGCTCTATCTAAATCATTAAAGAAAACATGGGGATTTTAGTGTCCCTTTATTGTTGATCCTGCAGGGGTACTTAAAGGACCAGTCAACACAGTAGATTTGCATAATCAATAAATGCAAGATAACGAGACAATGCAATAGCACTTAGTCTGAACTTCAAATGAGTAGAAGATTTTTTTTTTTCTGACCATTTTAAGGTGTCTTTTTTCCACTCTCCCTGTACCATGTGACAGCCATCAGCCAATAACAAATGCATACACGTACCATGTGACAGCCATCAGCCATTCACAAATGCATACACACTTATTCTTGCACATGCTCAGTAGGAGCTGGTGACTCAAAAAGTTTAAATATAAAAAGACTGTGTACGTTTTGTTAATGGAAGTGTCAGTGAGCTGGGACACTGAGATCCCAGTCTGTTTGATTTAGCACAATTGGGTGCTGCTCCACTTGTGAGTACCTTTTTGATAACCTAACAAATCTTTCACCAACTGTATTACACCAGGAGGCGCCTTTGTCTTTTTGTGATTTTTTTTTTTTTTTTCACAGAGAAAACTTGCTCTATCTGAATAATGAAAGTTTAATTTTGATTGAGTGTCCCTTTAATTACTAGGAGCTGACATTTTTGTATCCAAGCATATTCCTTTATAATTTTAACCACAAGCAAGTTTTGCAGTATTGCATATTACCGTCCGCTAAGAACAGGCACATCGGTATAAAATACAATGGAGGCGCCGTTCTTTTACAAGTGTGCGTGCACACAATGCCTATGAGCGTTTGTTAGGAGCTGCATCTTTTTTTAAATTAAACCTAAATAAATAAAAAGTGAAACGGCTGTATTACAGTACATGATCTTTAGACAACCTAAGGTGCATATGTCAGTTTAATTATTGAAACAGACACTTTACTTAACAAGTGGTGATCCAGTGTACACAGTTATTTTATGAATGTTACTTCAGGGTTAAACAACTCAGAGTAGTTACATTCAGCTTGCTTGTGTTTTACTTTAAAGGCCAGCGCAGTTAGGACGGCATGGAACATCCTAACATCGGGAAGGGGTTCATTTCTGATGCGTCTATATAGTTTGGAAACAAGCTTCCATGGTAGCTAAGATTTAAAGGAACATTGTACTGTAAATATTATTCTGCTTTAATATGCTCCCATTTATGTGTTTAAATGCTGAAGAATATTAAATAGTTATGGATTACTCCTTTACCTTTATTTTGTCATTTATTAGCTTATTTTGCTAATTAAAACCACCTATACAGTGGGGGATGGAAGAGAGGTAATACAATCTTCCTTTTCAGTTGTTTTCTCTTACTATTGGCCATTGTGTATCGAGGATTATAATAAAAGTAGTGTACTATAAAAATGTTCTCCTTTTTGGAGGAACACTAAAGTCAAAATAATTTTTGATTCAGATAGAGCATGTCAATTTAAAAAACTTTCCAATTCACTTCAATTATCAGAATGTGCACAATCTTTTTATATGCAACAGCTCCGACTGAGCATGTGCAAGAATTCACACCTTATACGTATATACATTTTGTGATTTGCTAATGGTCACATGATTCAAGGGTTAGGAAATTGAATTAACTTTTTGAAATTTGTCAAACATCTACTATTCATTTGAAATTCAGACTAAGTGCTTTTGCATCGCATTAATCATTTTTTGGTTATGCAATTCTACCGTATTTACTAGCCCCAAGGCTGAACATAGTGATCTGAGATGTCATCGCAGAAAATGCAGTCTGTCTGCAGAAAGACAGAACCCATGCAGGAACGGTTAGACTTAGTGCTTTAACTTTGTAGCTCTACTCTTCAAACAGAGCTGTGTTCTGGCTGCACTGTTTAAGTGTTCCAGTGCATCAAGAGAAAAGTGCTGTTTGAAGTTAACATACAAATATGCAGTAACACTGTAAAGCAGCAGTGCATTAATTAACTGGCTTTTTTTCAAACACTCCCCTAGCCTTTCCCAGTCTGCAAAGCTTTTTGTTCTGAATGTAAGACGTTCTTATCAGGATTGCACCTTTTTATTACTACATTTCTATGTTAGACCAAGAGGAAGGGAAACAAATGTATTCAAGAGACATTTTTTAATTTTGTTTGTCTGCAGCTAATTTGCAATGACATTTTCAATTACTGCACTATATCATAAAACATTTAAAAATGGTTTTATTCTTTAGTTAACCAACACATTGCAATTGAACTGGTGCTTTAGTGTAACTGCCTAAGTTAAAATTGAATTTTATTTAAAAATGGCCTGCATAAATTTTTTTGCTAAAAAATCTTATTGCAGAAAGTGAGAAAAAATTCTCCCTCTAAGTTGTTCCGAGTGATCCATTTTAACTGGTAGAATGTATTACATTGTTTACAGCGGCTCCTTTACCTCTTACTTTTGCATTTGAAATAGTTGCTTTTGCCAGTGGTATCCCCACATATACTGGAAATGTTAATACTTGTCTATAACCTAGACAGCAGAAGAAATTGTTTTCAGTGGGATGTAGGAAAGAAAAGTAATGTTAATTTTCAATTGTTCAAAGTATTGGGCTTATATATACAGAGATATGAAAGCGTGTGTGTATATATAGATAGTGCAGTTTCCCTGCAAGCGTAGTCCATTTTAATGGGTTGGGGTATCAAAGAGCAGAACCAGCTGTTTCATATACAAAAGAGCATTTTTTTTTCATACATTTTATACTCTGCTACTGATATAATAAGTCATTGGATACACATTAAGGGGGAACCAGTTTTACAGTACACTGTCCCTTTAATGTATAGATAGCAGCCCTCCTAATTTTAGCTATTTCTGCAGGCTCAGGTCATTTAAATGGACATGCTCTTAAAAACAATAATTGATGCTTCAATATGCAAAAAATGCAATTTCATATACATATATTTCATATACTCAGCCTGCTGTAACAAGTCACTGGTAAAACATTTAAAGAGAACAGTTTTACAGTTCAATGTCCCATTAAACTTTCAAATGTGCCTCTTTGTATTCTTTGCTGAAACTTTTCGCTTATGGGGCATATTGTGGTAGGCTCAGGAATGTGCACGTCTTGAGCGCTGTTCGTATAACATCGTTGCAAACCCTGCAGCCATTTTAATTCTCAAGACTCATGCTTACTCCTGAGCCCACCTTAGTAAGCTGTTTCTGAAAGGTGTTCAGTTTTTTTTTTTTCTTGGTATAATTTTTGTTTGTTTTGTTAATGCATACAGCATTATCACAATAATTTGTATATCACATTAAGTAATGTCAGGTATACAATGGGAACAAATAACATTGGATATTGAAAAGAATACACAGAATATTTATCATATGAATAACATAAAAGGATTGACATTTAGAGACCTCTCAAATGACACAAGAGGCCACTTCTTGGACCTCTAAAAATAGAAGGAAATTTTCAAGCTACAGGTGGTCATTTAAGCCTTAGGAGACCACTCTTGGGTCTCATACCAAACCTTTGGTTTCTGTTTTTGTGTTTTGTTTTGATAATGAAAACATAAATGTTACCGTCACATGTCAATTTCAAATAATAACAGTAGGAATATAATTGTAACTATGGGTATATGAATTAGAATATATACTGAAAACATGGAGTAATAGAACTTAAAGGGACACTCAAGTCAAAATTAAACTATCATTATTCACATACAGCATGCAATTTTAAACAACTTTGCAATTTACTTTCATTAAAGGACCAGTAAACACAGTAGATTTGCATAATTAACTGCATGATAACAAGACAATGCCGTAGCACTTAGTCTGAACTTCACACGAGCAGTAGATTTTTTTTTTTTTTTCTAACAAATTTCAGTTATGTATATTTCCACTCCCCCTGTACCATGTGACAGCCATCAGCCAATCACAAATGCTTATATGTATATGCTGTGAATTCTTGCACATGCTCAGTAGGAGCTGGTGACTCAAAGTGTAAATATAAAATACTGCATCATTTTTTTTTTTTTTAATAAAAGTAAATTGGAAAGTTGTTTAAAAGGACATGCTGTATCTGAATTATGAACGTTTAATTTGACCTGAGTGTCCCTTTAACAAAATGCACAGTCTTTTTTTATATTTACTTTTTGAGTCACCAGCTCTTACTGGCTATGTGCAAGAATAAACATATATGCATTTGTGATCGGCTGATGGCTGTCGCATGGTACAGGGGGAGTGGAAATACACAACTCTTAATTGTTAGAAAAAAAAATCTACTACTCATTTGAAGTTCAGACTAAGTGCTATTGCATTGTATTGTTATCTTGCATTTGTTGATTATACAAATCTTCAGTGTTTACTGGTCCTTTAATCAAGAGCCACCTTTATGTTAAATGTGTTACCTCCAAAGAATGGCTGTGCGCTATAATCTGTTCTATGTAACATAGAAGGTGATAAGACCACAGTATAAATGATTATCTGAAAGAGAACCTTTCGGGATACTGTTTGTTTGTTTTTAGCTTTTCTGTATAAGCACTATCAAAAAGGATGGGGATATTTTCACTTAAATGTTATACAACAACTTAGAGTTACAGTAAAAAGGGAGTATTATCTATAATAAATCGCTGTCTTAGTTGGAGAAATTTTCATATAAGTCAGGCTGTCGGCAGCCGAGACAGACTAACTCTTATCTAGGCAGCAGGGTAGTTAATAGTACTAGACACTTAAATATCAGTGACAAGGAACTAAGTAGATGCTAACATCAATTAACTTGCTTAGTTCTAGATAAGTGTTAACAGCAAGTAAGCTTAAGGGGACAGTCAAGTCCAAAATAAACTCTCATTTTTCAAATAGGGCATGTAATTTTAAACAACTTTCCAATTTACTTTTATCAGCAATTTTGCTTTGTTCTATTGGTATTCTAGTTGAAAGCAAACCTAGGAAGGCTCATATGATAATTTCTAAGCCCTTGAAGGCCGCCTCTATTTTATTTACTTTTCACCGCAGGGGAGAGCAAGCTCATGTAGGCCATATAGATAGCATTGTGATCACGCCCGTGGCTAGTGGCAGACACTGCACTAATTGGCTAAAATGCAAGTCAATAGATAATAACTAAGTCATGTGATTAGGGGCGGTCAGAAGATGCTTAGATACAAGTTAGTCACAGAAGTAAAAAGTGTATTAATATAACAGTGTTGGTTTTGCAAAACTGGGGAATGGGTAATAAAGGGATTATCTATCTTTTTAAACAACAAAAATTCTGGTGTTGACTGTCCCTTTAAGGGTCGGCATTTGTGTCATATCTGTAACCCCACATGGTATCCCATTCCATTGCAAGGTGATATGCAATATGTACAGAGCAATAACACAGGGTGAAGTGCACTCTCTCGATTTTGTGTCACGCCAAATATAATTTATATAATGTTTGTCATGGTATTAAGTATATGTTAGGGAAAAAGATGAGAAACGAGCACTAAAATTCAAAAACCTTGAAGCATATACCAACGTTTAAAATGGCATTTTAAATAAACCATATAGCCGAGAAATACCTCGGACTTCAGACTTAAAAGGCATCCATTAGAGCAGTGTTTTTCAACCAGTGTGCCGTGGCACACTAGTGTGCCTTGAGAGATCCTCAGGTGTGCCACGGCAGACTGACAACAGTGTGACATATTTTTTAAACTTTGCTTGTTTTTTACTCCCAGTGCAGGGGTAGTTTGTAGGAGGCATGGCATCACAGCACAATACATACAGTATGTGTGTGTTTGTGTGTATGTGTATATATATATATATGCTGTATTAGGCTACAATGTGTGATTTTTTTTTTTTAAATTTTGGGATGGTGGTGTGCCACGGGATTTTTTAATGTAAAAAAGTGTGCCACGGCAAAAAAAAGGTTAAAAATCACTGCATTAGAGGTTTCAATGGGCAACAAGTCTGTATGTTTAGTATATCTGAGTCTTTGAAAGATCTAAACTAACAGAACCTTAAGCAAACTCCACAAATGGTGACATGCGTAGGAGTCCAACAGGTAAACAGGACCGCTATAGTTCATTAGATACCTATTTTAGCGCCACAAAATGTCGAGTGGTCGATTGGGTAAATGAACAGGGGCATCCACTTTTCGGAGCGGCACATCCTTGAGTCTCATATGGCAGACCCAAGATTGTAGTCTGGAGATTGCGGACTGTAACACAATTTAGGATCTCAATCTCTCCCGAATGGTAAGCAAGAGCCCCGCTTCGCCAGGTGTTGCTGTGGGTCTCCATGCTTCGAAAGGGGGTCCTGGCCAAGACCATCTCGTATGTGTCAACTACATCAGTCTGGGCACAGCTCGATCCATATATATCGCTACAGAGGACAGCCGGACACCTAGGATCTCCCTGCATCTTTCTCCGTAGGAAATACATGAGCTTTAACTTCCACGTGCAAGCTAATAGCCTCTCCGTCCTCTGAGCTGGTCACCTTTCTCCCGGTCAATTGTGAGACTGCAAGGGGTGTCGAGGGTAAGTCTCTGTCTCCCTCTCTTAGACCAACTCAGATTGAAAGCAGGTTGTGATAAGCCAACCAAGCCTTTGAAAGTCTTCTAGTAGCTGAATAATTGGTGCTTTTGTTTTTTGCATGTTTGATGCCATGTTGATTTAAATTGCGGACTAGTGGCAGAACTTTGTAGAGAATTTTAAGTGTTAGAGTGGCTCTCTTTACAAGTTAGGCTCTTGACAGGAACAAGACGGTTGTACAGCATAAAAAGCTGTTCTACCTTACCATTCCAGTTCTTTAGGGCTGAGGAATTAAATAGTGATATCAAACTGATCAGCATGAAGAGCAAGATCCAAATGTTGCAAGCAGGCATGGATGACTAATCTCTTGGCCGATAAGCAGCAGATTTATCGGGCCCTCTACTCAGCCTCTGAAAGAAGCGACTCATGGCCGCCGGCTGGAAGCGTCCCCTTTCTTGGTATATTTTTTTTTATTGAAACTTAACATTTTTAATCATAGAAGTAAATTGGGAAGACATCTGTTTAATTGTAATTTCAATTTGAAACCTGAATTTTTTTTTTTTTTAATTTTTTTTTTCCATTTTGACTTGTGTCCCTTTTATAAAAATTGCCACAATTCAGTGGGGTTGATCAGAATGTTTTTAGAAAAAACAAATTATCTACAAAACTCTCCATAGACTATAATGGTGTCTTTCAGTTGATAATCGCTATCCTTTTAAACTTATCTAATGATGATTTTATCTGCTCTGTATTCACTAGTTCTATGTTCTGTGCAGCTGATTCAATAAAGCTCTCACATCTGTCCCACCTATAGTGAATCAGCTGCATAGAATAACATAATTGGCAAAGACACCTCTTAACGTTTTTCAATGTGGTAATACAAACCCCACCACTAAGAAGTAGCACATAATAGAAATAAGTTATTTAAAGGGACAGTCAACCATAGAATTGTTATTGTTTTAAAAGATAGATAATCCCTTTATTACTCATTCCCCAGTTTTGCATAACCAACACAGTTATATTAATGTACTTTTTACCTTTGTGATTACCTTGTATCTAGGAACCTTCTTCCAGCCCCCTGATCACATGACTGTGACTGTTTATTATCTATTGTCTTAAATTTAGCATTGTATTGTGCTAGATCTTAAATAACCCCCTGTGCTTGAACACAGTGTTATCTATATGGCACACGTGTACTTTGTCTCTTTGTGTTGAAAAGAGATTTAAAAAGCCTGTGATAAGAGGCAGCCCTCAAAGGCTTAGAAATCAGCATATGAGCCTACCTATGTTTAGTTTAAACTAAGAATACCAAGAGAAAAAAGCTAATTTGATGATAAAAGTAAATTGGAAAGTCAATTAAAATTAAAAGTCCTATCTGAATAATGAAAGTTTAATTTATACTTAACTGTCCCTTTTAAATGGATTTTACCTTTTTTACTTTATTTTTTAAACTTCTTTTGAGTAGTGTCCATTACTTCCTATTTACTGCCCTACAACGAGGAAGCTGTGGTCTGTACAGGAAGCTTATCTAGCATGTCATAAAACTGAGTTAGGTTATCTAGTCTATTCACTTAATACTAAACCGAGTCAGATATGCTCATGCTAAGAACTGCCAGAATAACAAAAGTTTCAAAAATGTCCCCACTCTTCTCTCCCTGAGGGCTTATACTGAGATTTAAGTGCTCATTTTGCAAGAAAATAATTAAGCTGTTTTGTGTTTAAACAATCTATTTCTTTTTAGGTTTACTTTGATCGAACATATTTGTTTTTACCAAATGAGCTGTTTAATATCCTTTTTAAATACAGTAGAATTGCATAGCAAACAAGTGCATAATAAGAAAATGACAAAAGCGTGTTTTTAAATGGGCAGTTTTTTTTTTTTTGTGACAAATTTCAAAACATACTTCCATTTGCCAGCCCCTTGTATCATGTGACAGCCATCAGCCAATCACTCATATATACATTTAGACCAGGGGTTTTCAAAGTCTTAGATGGTATGGTGGGTCTCCCCTCTGATGAAATTTACAAGGCACTCCCCAATAATAGTTTTATTTTTCTCTTTAAAGAATATTTTAATTTAATATTTAGTTTTAATTTGGGTAATTTACATCCGATCCAGGGTTCACACACGGCTCACGAAATGATTCTGCTTGACCAAAGTGTTTCAATTTACTGTTACTTCTGTTTTAAATTCAAATTACTGATCAAGACAATAAACACAATTCAGTCGGTCAATTTGACCTCAGTACCTTTCTTCTACCTACATTCCGCTCTTGGCCTTATTCCACCGTGACATTGGCAAAACGGAACAGTTTTTGCCAACAATGACACTTGCAAAGTCAGCTGCTGCTTGTGGTTCCCATAGAATAGTGCAGTGTCTGCTCCTGCACCTCCCCTTATATGCCCTAGTGCCCTCTGGGGAGGGAGGCAGCCGCACACTTTGAAAACCACTGTTTAGACAAAGCTGGTGCCTCAGAAAGAGTGTGTATAAAAATACTGGGTACCGGTAGTGAAGTAAACTGAAAGCTTCTTAAAACTGGATTTTCTTTCTACTACAATTTTTCATGGAATAGGTTTTTTTTTTTTTTAATTTTAAGTCTGATCATGGTTAATATTTTTAGCTTGTCCAAGAGCTATGCTGGCAAACATGCAGTGGGCTGTATATTTGTAAACCAACATTCTAGAGTTTACATTTATAGTAACAATGAATATAGATACAATTAAACTAATCGTCCAAAAAGTTTTTTGTTAAGGACTGAGGGCTGTGTAAATATTTAGGTGACCTTAAAGGGACACTGAACCCAAATTTTTTTTCTTTTGTGATTCAGATAGAGCATGCAATTTTAAGAAACTTTCTAATTTATTCCTATTATCAAAATGTCTTCATTCTCTTGGTATCTTTATTTGAAATGTAAGAATGTAAGTTTTGCTGGCCCATTTTTGGTGAACAAACTGGGTTGTTCTTGCTGATTGGTGGATAAATTCACCTACCATTAAACAAGTGCTTTCCATGGTTCTGAACAAAAAAAAAATAGCTTAGATGCCTTTTTCAAATAAAGAAAGCAAGGGAATGAAGAAAAATTTAATAGGAGTAAATTAGAAAGTTGCTTAAAATTGCTGCTATATCTGAATTCCGAAATAAAAAATTTGGGTTCAGTGTCCCTTAAAATAGGACAGCCCTGTGTAAACATCACACACATTGAATATACTGCAATGCTGTATTTATTATTATTATTATTATTATTATTATTATTATTCATTTATAAAGCGCCAACAGATTCCGCAGCGCTGTCCATGGGTACAAAGATAAAAGTACGGTACAATACAATATAAAAGACACCAAAGTTTAACAAAACAAATACAGGGGGAATTGAGGGCCCTGTTCCCGTGGGAACTTACAATCTAGATGGTAGGAGGGTGAGAAACAGGAGGTGGGGACTGCAAAGGTGAGAATGATGTTAGTGTGGAGTTAGATGGGGCAGCAGTTAGGAAGGTAGAATTCATTTTTTACCGATTTAGAGATAGGCTTCCATGAACAGAAAGGTATTTAGGGAGCATTTAAAGGGGGAAAGTCTAAAAGCTCTGGGAAGTGCATTCCAGATGGTTGGTGCTGCACGAGAGAAGTCCTGTAGCCTGGCATGGGAGGAGGTGATGGTAGACGATGCAAGGAGCAGGTCATTGTTGGATCTTAGGGGGCGGGCTGGAGTATATTTCTTGATGAGTGAGGACTGGTAGGGGGGGGGGCTACGTTGGTAAGGGCTTTGTAGATCAGGATGAGAATTTTGAATTTAATGCTGCTGTGGATGGGTAGCCAGTGAAGGGACTCGCAGAGAGGTGCAGCAGATACAGAGCGTCGGGAGAGGTGGATTAGCCTAGCAGAGGCATTTAGGATGGATTGAAGAGGGGAGAGGCGGGAGAGAGGGAGGCCAGTTAGTAGGTTATTACAGTAGTATAAATATATTCATCCTTTTTTCTTAACTTCCTTCTACAGTTTGCACATTATGTAATTTATGTCATGTATAATGAAATAATCCAAACCTGAAAATGTCTACAAACATTTTTTTTTCCTAGCAATTCATAATTTATTTAAAAAAATTGTGATTTTGAAACTTGCAGAAAAGCCATGTCTACATACAAAATTAATGTTTTAAAAACTTTTTAAACTGTCACTTCATAGTAGTAGTAATTGGCAAAACTTCTTTAAAACCCTGGAGGCTATAACTATTATCTTCCTTTTTTAAAGGGGCGTACATGTCAACTTGAAACTTTAATGATTCAAAGAGCATGCTATTTAAGAGACATTTTATTTCTGTTATCAAATGTAGTTAATTCTCTTGTATACTTTGTTGAAAAGCATACCTAGATAGTCACAGGAGCCAGCAATGCATTACTGGTAGCCAACTCTTGTCACCGGCTCATCAGATGTGTTTAGCTAGGTCCCAGTACTGATTTGAAACTTTAACTATATATTTAACCCCTGCATTTTCTTTTTTATATTTTAATTCCCCTTTAGTTGTGTCCAGTTAGGGCTTTTTGTAAATGAGTGTGCCTAAACTATGTGATTGCTTAGAACAGTAGATATTTTGAATGTTATAATAAATTGCTGTTCATTTTTATATTTTTAATTTCCTGGGCTTGCAGATTTTCCCTGTATCGTGCTCCTTTTTGTAATTGTCCTATGTACTGTTTGAAAATAATTGAGGAGCCAGGTAAATGGCTGGTTCCTAAGTAACTGTTGCACAACATTGCACGTGCCTTTGAGCACGTCAGGTTTACCTAGTTTTTTTATAAGTAAACAGGAGAAGACTGTTAAGGTGCTTTAGTCTTTACTGTTCCTGTTTTTCAACCTCCAACATTGATCCCACATGAATCATGTTTGATTACCTGAATCACCAGTTTTATGGTTTCCTTGGATTTTATCTCAGAAAGTTATGTACTTTAATAATTTTGCCAATTTCATATAATTTAGCTCCAAAAATAGTGGAATTCCTAACTCTGACCTTAAAATGCAACTCTGCTACATATCTGTCCCTAATTGGCTTTAAATTATGCAAAATATTGCTGACTTCCCAAGTCTAGCTCTGCTACATATTTGTCCCTAATTGGCTTTAAATGATAAATGCAAAACAATGCACTTGTATGCAAACTAAAGCCCAGATTGGCTCCTCTAAAGCAAGTGGTGGTGTGGTTTGCTTATTGAAGAGAAATTGCAGCAATCAATTTGTTTTAAAAAAAGTTTACACTTGGCTGATGTAATCACAAGACACTTGTGTTGCTATAAATTATAAGGTGTTTCCTGTCCCTTTTAATTATGCATTGCAAATACTGGAAAACCGTAACACCTACATCAGAAATACTTAAAGGGACATTAAACCCATATTTTTTCTTTCAAGATTTAGAAAGAACTTGCAATTTTAAACAACTTTCTAATTTACTTCTATTATCTAATATGCTTAATTCTCTTGATATCCTTTGCTTAAAAGGTATATCTAGATAGGCTCAGTAACTGCTGATTGGTGGCTGCACATAGATGCCCCGTGTGATTGGCTCACCCATGTGCATTGCTATTCCTTCAACAAAGGATATCTGAAAAATGAAACATTAGATAATAGAAGTAAATTGGAAAGTTGTTTAAAATTGTATTCTCTTTCCGAATCATGAAATATATTTTTGGGGTTTAATGTCCCTTTAAGATTAATCTAACTTATTCAATGTATGAGTCAGCATGTTGGGCGCTAGATAACAACAAAGATTCGGTACACAAAATTTTGTTTTATTGGATACTGAAAGGCAACACCGCCAATCCAGTCCTCCCGGTAAGGGCGACTTCTACGGGATAAAAGACCATTCAATACCACTTTAGCTCCTACAACCAAGCAGTTACTATATACAAATAGTAATAAAACCACATTAGCACATTTGTTACTTGTTTATACAAGTTTCTGTTATCCGTTTTGTATAGATTGCAATGATTTCCTTCCTAATAGTATCTCCGACACTGCTTGGATCTTTCGAGCAGTACCAGGAAGTCAACTTTCTGCCAACCCAGATTCAGACTATTAAAGACATTTCATAAACTTTGAATCAAAATAGTGTCTGGAATATTATTGGAATATTATTGTAATATCCAACTCCCTCTTGACGAGGTTCTCATTTCACTTTCCAGCTAAATGTTTGAAGGAAATACGTAATGTACAATTCGACTTGTTTGTATACAGTAATTTTATTGTTCATAAAATTCTTCTTAAAAGGACATACACATTTTTTTCTTTGCATAAATGTTTTGTAGATGTATTTATATAGCCCATAGTTTTTGTTTTTTTCAGTTTTTTAAAATGGATAGTTTGCTTATTTTTAAAGGGACACTCAGGTTAAATTACATTTTCATGATTCCGATACAGCATGTAATTTTAAACAACTTTCCAATTTACTTCCATTAAAAAAAAATGTGCACAGTCTTTTATATTTACAATTTGAGTCACCAGATCCTACTGAGCATGTGCAAGAATTCAGACTATACGTATATGCATTTGTGATTGGCTGATTGCTATCACATGGTACAAGGGGAGTGGAAATATACATAACTTTGAAATTTGTTATAAAAAAAAATCTACTACTCATTTAAAGTTCAGACTAAGTGCTATTGCATTGTCTTGTTATCTTGCATTTGTTGATTATGCAAATCTAATGTGTTGACTGGTCCTTTAAATAACATTGCTCTGATTTTCAGACTCCTAACCAAGCCCCAAAGTTTCAGAATACAACGTATACCTACTCCAGCTTGCTTCTGTTTGTGTAAAGGGTCTTTTTATATGCAGGGAGAGGGGGAGTGTTTGATTTTTCCCCACTTACAGAGGGTTGCTCCAGTAACATTTTAAACAGAGCTAAACTGGAAGCTTCTAAGTAAGTTTTTAAATGGTTTTATACTGTATTTTTATATCCGGATCTGTTCATATTATTCTTTATAATATTGTCTATTACATTATTATATGAAAATTGATGTATACTGTCTCTTTAATAAAAGATTTAAACCTAAATATGAATCCTATAAATAGTATTTATAAAAAAGTTTACCAACTATCTGAGTGGGGGAGGGGGTTGAATTCCACTGTGGGTTTTCATATGAAGTTATACTTTTTTTGTGTGAATTTGTACCTCCATCGCATTCAGGGGGATTTAATTTTGTGTTCAGGTTTGTTAAACATTTTTTTTTTTTTTAATAAAATCAAACTGATTTTGTTTTTATTTTGCAGCCTTCCAATGTTCACAGTTCTCAGACGGTTCTCAATATTGTTTACAATGATGGCTGAAGGAATGTTGCTCAAGTAAGATTTAAAAAAATGACCTCTCTATTTCTGTTTAAAGTGATATTAAAGGGACAGTTGACTCAGTCTCCCCTTTTAATTTGTCCCAATGATCCACTTTACCTGCTGGAGTGTATTAAATTGTTTAAAAGTATTTCCATTACCCTTATATTGGCATTTGAAATGGGTTATTTAGCCTGTGGTATTCCCACCCATCCTGAAAGTTTTTGGCCTCAAGGCAAAGCTGTGTGAACACAGCCAGTAGAAGAAATTACACTCCAAGTGGGGTATAAGAGATAAGGTAATACAATTTTAATTTTCCATTGTTCTCTCCAAGTATTGGTGATTGGTTTATGGACAGATATAAGATAAAGAAGCAGATATATGTACACTATTTTATAGTATACTGTCCCTTTTAAACCTACTGATAAAGGAACTGTAAAGTAAATTATTTTTTTTGGTTTTATGTCCTTTTAAATTCCCATATTAAATGTTCAATTTAACAAAATAAAATTATTTTGCTTAACTTTACTACTGGCTTTTTTTTTTTTTCTTTCCTCACTTCCCCTAGTGAAGAGGTTTGTGCTTACTACACAATGATTGCTTAGGTAATATTTGCATTGTGTCCTTATTGCCAGCCCTAGAGGAGATATGAAAAACATACCTAAGCTTTTCAAGAGGTACTTTAAATTGCAAAAACCTGCAAATTTAGCTAGAAAAATAGTTTTAAAGAGAAGCCAAATTTTAAAGGGACATTCCGGTCAAAATTTAAATGCACATAAATGAATTACATTTTTGAATAGAAACCTATTTACATTATAGTAAAATAGATCACTGTTTTAGTGTTAACATTTTTATGTGCATGTGAAGCATAGCTAGATATTCTCAGTGCACCTGCATTTTAAATACTGCAGCTGCTCATAGCACCAGTGGGGCTTTTATTATGTCAGCAATTAACAAATTGAGTCATTACCAGATGATACAAACACCTTAGGCTCTCTGAGCAAGTTCTGTGTTTGAAATACTGGTGCACTGTGCATACTTTACCTTTTAAAGCCGTTATGCTGTTCTATTCCGTCATAATTACACTGTGCTTTAAAGCCGTTATGACGGAATAGAACGTCATAGCTAACGGCTGTCCTGAAGCCTTTTGTGCTGACCAGGATTTGATTGCGGTCTGGAGGGCGTTCCTAGGGTTGTAGGGACGCCCCCCAGACGCGATCCAATAATTGGTTTCAATTTGTCTACATCGGAACAGTTGTTCCGATATAGTCACTTTAGCCCTGACACGAAAGGGTTAAAGTGAATGTAAACTTTCAGCAGTTAGTGCCCGGTTTTTAAAAATACTATTAAAAACAGAGTTTACATTGCACTGTATTTGTAGAAATACTTAACTTTTTACTTCTCCAAAGCCAGATCGCTGATCCCTCGCCTGCTTCTTCCTGCTGTACTTGCACAGCAATGATGAAACCGGCTCTGGGAGGGAAGCCAAGATTGGAGGAAGCCGGTTTCGTCATTTCTGACGTAAGTACAGAGGAACTGAGGCGGGGGATCGGCGATCCGGCTTTGGAGAAGTAAAAAGTTAAGTATTTCTACAAATACGGTGCAATGTAAACTTTCAATGAAAGTGCCCCTGTTTTTAATGGTATTTTTAAAAAAAAAAAACTGCAGTAATTGCTGAAAGTATACATTCACTTTAAATACATTATTGAAATGGCTTTAGCTTTTATTATAAGCATTTTTGCTTAAACATGTTTGTTACAAAAATGCTTCTATTCAAAACTGAAATGTATCCATGTGGATTCCAATTTTGGCTGGAATGTCCCTTTTTAAACTTTTGAAGTGTACAACTTAAAAAATTTTCTGAATACATTAGCACCTCACTTGCTGCAATTGTAGTTCAATGAACAAAAAATAGACTTGTTACTGGAGTAAACCAGGCTAGTCACTATTGTTAGTAAAGCTTGCATTGTTTTACAACATCTTCTCGCCTTTGCTAAGACTAATTGGATACGGGTATGTAGCAGGGCTAGGTTTATGAAGTCTTCAAAGTTCCCCTTCTCAGAATTGGGGAAAACCCTCACTTTTTTTCAGAGCTAAATTACAAAAAATATAGCAAAATAAATAAATATTGGGATTAAAAAAAATAAATTAAAATTAATTATATTTATTTAGAGAGATCTATCTCTATCAGGGTTGTGAGTGGGTTGCCAGCCCTACTGTAAATCTTTTCTAAATTTGATATAAACTTCAAGCCCACTATTTGAGCAGTTTACCAGTTATACATTATTGCAAACGCTGCTGCCATATAGTAACTGACGTGCACACTTCTGTGCCTACCCTTCAATGTATACCAAGAGAATTAAAGTGATTGTAAAGTTAATGAATTACTGCCCAGTATCTAAAAACTAACTTAAACAAGAGCATTTTAAGTCATTAAACTTTACAAGGATGCTTCTTCTTTTTTTTTTTTTTTTTTTTTTTTTTAAAATACTTACCATTTAGTTACGGTGAACATTCTGCTGATCCTCCACCCGCATCTTCTACTGTAGCATATCTAGGACGAATCCGGCTTCCTCCAATCGTTGCCTGCCACACGAACTAGACGCCAAAGGGGGCACGCAATGATTGGAGGAAGCCGGATTAGTCATAGATATGCTAAATACAGTAGATGTGGGCGGAGGATCGGCGGTTTGTTTACCGTAACAAAATCGTAAATATCTAAAGTCTTTCAAGTTTAATGACTTAAAGTGCCCCTGTTTTTTTAAGATATATATTTAGATGCTGGGCTTTAAATCATTATACTTTAAATTATTAAACCAAAAATTTGATGTGTAAACTGGAAAGTTTTCTTAAAACAGAATATTCTTTCTGAATCCTGAATGAGCTTGAGGTGAGCCTGAGACTTAAAGGGACACTGAATCCAATTTTTTTTCTCTTTTGCGATTCAGAGCATGAAATTTTAAGCAACTTTTAAATTTAATTTTTCTTCGTTCTCTTGCTATCTTTATTTGAAAAAGAAGGCATCTAAGTTTTGTTTTTTGGTTCAGACCTCTGGACAGCACTTTTTTATTGGTGGATCAATGTATCCACCAATCGGCAAGAACAACCCATTTTAACCAAAAATGGGCCGGCATCAACTTGCATTCTTGCATTTCAAATAAAGATACCAAGAGAATGAAGAAAATGTGATAATAGGAGTAAATTAGAAAGTTGCTTAAAATTTCATGCTCTATCAATCACGAAAGAGAAAACTTGGGTTCAGTGTCCCTTTAAAGGGACATTAAACCCAAATCTTTCTTTCTTTCATGATTCAGATAGAGAATGCAATTTTAAGCAAATTTCTAATTTACTCCTATTCTTCGTTTCCTTGATATCTTTATTTGATAAAGCAGGAATGTAAGCTGAGAAACCGTCCCATTTTGGTTCAGAACCCTGGGTAGCACTTGCTCCATTAGTGGCTACATTTTAGCCACCAATCGGCAAGCACTACCCAGGTGGTGAACCAATTTTAATTAAAATTTTCAAACTACTGGATGGACAAATATGAGCCCTTGAAACCATATTTACTCTGTCATAGTATGTGAAGGCAATTTTATTTCTTTCCTATTTGTAATTTCCTGTAAAGGTTGCTGTTCATTTGTACTTCCTATGCTCTATGTAATTTTTGTATTTTTGGTTGTTCTGTAACTACAAAATGCATACATGGGTTTTTAAATTTTATGATTAGTAATGTTTGTGTGTTTTTTTTTTTTTTTATTTATTTATATATACAACCCAAATGATTTCATTCATTTTAAATAACTTTCCAATATACATCTATCAAATTTTCTTAGTATCCTTTGTTGAAAAACAGGAAGGTAAGATTAGGAATGTGCACATGTCTGCAACACAATATGGCAGCAGCTTTGGAAGAATAGACACAACCCCTAAGCCTCTGTGTAAATTAGGCAGTAGCTTCCATAAAAACGGCAAAAAAGCCTACCCCTATCAAATCTTTCACTCGGCACATTAAAGTGAAATAGATTGATACCAGATTTAGCCGTTACTCAAGTTCTCACCGGCTCTCCTCGGCACTGGATAAACCTTGAAATAGTTGAGCTACCTCATTCCTGCTTACAGCAACTGGGCATAGAGCTCAGTTTCCTAAAACGAAAGGATCCCAACAGCCACACAGGGAACTTTAAGGTATAGCGTGTACTCACACAAACTTGAGCCGGTCACGTGACATCAATCGTAATCTTCAGCTGGTGCGGCCAGATCTTTACCTGGGGTGTATGAATATACAAGAGCCACTGGATTACTCTAAGAAGAAAGCCTGTTCCTCCACTCGCAAAAAGTACAAGAAAACAGACAAATCTTCTTAAGAGTAAATTATTGCAATTTTATTCAGACATCAAAATATCACCAGGTCTTGGAGTACAGCGCGTAACACAGCCGAAAGGCGTCAGGCGGTTTTTGCATCTCTGTATGATGATTTTGATGTCTGAATAAAATTGGAATAATTTACTCTTAAGAAGATTTGTCTTTTTTTTTTTTTTTTTTTTTTTTTTTTCTTGTGCTTTGCAAGAATGTTTTATTTTACACTAGATGGCAGCACTTTCCTGACACATAGTGCTCCAGACAAGTGCACGCTACCTATGTAGACCTCTATTCAACAAAGAATAACATAACAAACTGATTTTTAAAAAAAAAATCTGCATACAAAGTAAATGATCTAAAGGCATTTTAAACTGTCATTTGCTGTTTTGCAGTCTAAGTACAAGCACCTTCTTTAAAGTTACTTAAATGGACAGTCTACACCAGAATTTTTATTGTTTTAAAAGATAATCTCTTTATTACCCATTCCCCAGTTTTGCATAACCAACACAGTTATAATAATATACTATTAACCTCTGTGGTTATCTTGTACCTAAGCCTCTGCAAACTGCCCCTTTATTTCAGTTTTTGACAGACTTGCAGTTTAGCCAATCAGTGCCTGCTCCCAGATAACTTCACATGCACAAGCACAGTGTTATCTCTATGAAATACGTGAACCAACACCCTCTAGTGGTGAAAAACTGTTAAAATGCAATCTGAAAGGTGGGCTTCAAGGTCTAAGAAATTAGTATATGAACCTCCTAGGTTAAGCTTTCAACTAAGAATACCAAGAGAACAAAGCAAAATTGGTGATAAAAGTAAATTGGAAAATTGTTTAAAATTACATGCCCTATCTAAATCATGAAAGTTTTTTTTTTTTTGGCCTAGACTGTCCCTTTAACTTAAAGGTATGTGAGAAAACAAAAATGGATCTAATTTGCTTTGTTCATATCTAGGTAGGCTCAGAAGCAGCACTACAATGCTGGGAGCTAGCTTCTGATTACCTGATGTATTTAGCTAGCTCCCAGTAATGCACTGCTTCTCCAACAAAGGATACCAAGAGAATAAAGCAGTTTGATAATAGAATTGGAAATTTGTATAAAATCGTATGCTTTAAAATCTGGAATCTGAACCTTATTAATCTGTATTTTATATTTGTATTAAATGACTGTCTCCAACAAACCTTTTCCATCAGTCTTGTGATTGTGTTTGGTCATAAGGATCTTTTCAGCACGTAACAAAGTATTGCAGTGGTTCTTTGGCCATAGTAATTTTCTTCCATGAACTCACCATCCGCTCCCCCTTACCTACCTGTAAAAAAAATAATATACAGATTAGCAGTTCACAATCCATAATGAAGATAACAGAGTAATCCATTTTTTTTTTATTTATTTTTTTTAGCTTTAAAAGGACAAACCCCCCCCCCACACACACTAATCAGATCATACAGTTTAAAACCACTTTCCAATTTATTTTTATTAGCTAATTTACTTCATTCTTTTGGTATCCTTTGTTGAAGGATCATTCATTCAATACTAGGAGCTAGCTAAAAGACAATAACAAAAAGCATATGTGCAGCCACCAATCAGCAGTTTTTGAGCCTACTTGGGTATACTTTTCTACAAAGTATGCATAAAGAACTAAACAAATTAGACAATAGAAATACTGTATATTAAAGTGATTTAAAATTGCATGCTTCCGTTTTTAATTAGTTATGTATTATCTTAGTCAAGTGTCCTTTATACCATGTGTATTACTTCACTGTTAAAGTGGTTAAAGGGACAGTGTATAACAATTTTCATGTAAGTGCATGTAATATACACTACTATAAATAAGAATATGCAGATACTGATATAAAAATCCAGTATAAAACCTTTTTAAAAACTTACTTAGAAGCTTCACGTTTAGCACTGTTGATGAGGTTAAGCTGGGACACACACTGAAAGGGGCTGGGAAAACAATAAGAGCAGACACTCCCCCCCCCCTTTCCTGCATATGAAGACAGATTACCTACACAGGAGCCAGCAGGAGTCTGTAACTGCATGTATACATCTGACACTGTGGGGCTTGGTTAGGCAGCTGAAAACGTTACTTAACCCCTTAGTGACCAGAGCACTTTTCCATTTGTTGACCCACACATATTATATACCGTTTTTCTCGCCATTAAATGGACTTTCTAAAGATACCATTATTTTCATCATATCTTATAATTTACTATTAAAAAAATTATAAAATATGAGGAAAAAATGAAAAAAAAAAACAATTTTTTCAAACTTTGACCCCCAAAATCTGTTGCACATCTACAACCACCCAAAAACACCCATGCTAAATAGTTTCTAAATTTTGTCCTGAGTTTAGAAATACCCAATGTTTACATGTTCCTTGCTTTTTTTGCAAGTTATAGGGCACTAAATAAAAGTAGCACTTTGCTATTTCCAAACCACTTTTTTTCAAAATTAGCGCTAGTTACATTGGGACACTGATATCTGTCAGGAATCCCTGAATATCCTTTAACATGTATATGTATATATATATTTAGAAGACATCCCAAAGTATTGATCTAGGCCCATTTTGGTATATTTCATGCCACCATTTCACTGCCAAATGCGATCAAATAAAAAAAATGTTCACTTTTTCACAAATTTTTTTCACAAACTTTAGGTTTCTCACTGAAATTATTTACAAACAGCTTGTGCAATTATTGCACAAATGGTTTTAAATGCTTCTCTGGGATCCCCTTTGTTCAGAAATAGCAGACATATATGGCTTTTACGTTGCTTTTTGGTAATTAGAAGGCCGCTAAATGCCACTGCGCACCACACGTGTATTATGCGCAGCAGTGAAGGGGTTAATTAGGGAGCTTGTAGGGTTAATTTTAGCTTTAGTGTAGTGTAGTAAACAACCCCAAGTATTGATCTAGGCCCATTTTGGTATATTTCATGCCACCATTTCACCGCCAAATGCGATCAAATTAAATTGTTTTTAAATATTTCACAATTTTAGGTTTCTCACTGAAATTATTTACAAACAGCTTGTGCAATTATGGCACAAATTGTTGTAAATGCTTCTCTGGGATCCCCTTTGTTCAGAAATAGCAGACATATATGGCTTTGGCGTTGCTTTTTGGTAGTTAGGTCGCTAAATGCTGCTGCGCATCACACGTATATTATGTCTAGCAGTGAAGGAGTTAATTAGGTAGCTTGTAGGGAGCTTGCAGGGTTAATTTTAGCTTTAGTGTAGAGATCAGCCTCCCACCTGACACATCCCACCCCCTGATCCCTCCCAAACAGCTCCCTTCCCTCCCCCCACCCCACAATTGTCCCCGCCATCTTAAGTACTGGCAGAAAGTCTTTGGGGGGGTTTTAGGTTTAAAAAAAAAAAAAAAAAATTCTTCTGCTGTGTAGGACCCCCCCCCCCCCCCCCCAAACAGCTCTTTAACCCCCCCCTCTGCCTTTATTGTGCACCATATTGGGTACTGGCAGCTGTCTGCCAGTACCCAGTTTGAAAAATAATAATGTATTTAATTTTTTTTATTTTATTAAATATTTTTGAAGTGTAGCTGCCCCCCCCCCCCCTCAACATCCAACCCCCCCACCCTCTCCCAGATGCCTTGACTTGAAAATCCCACCCTCCCCAGTCCTCTCTCCCACCCTCCAGATCTAAAGCATATTGATGCTGTTTGCATTGATCTCACGTGCACGCGCGCACCCGTGCACGGCTCTCGTGCACGCACGTGCACGCGCCCGCACAAGATCCCTCCCCCCTCCTCCACCAATAACTGCCCACCCGCCTCCCTGGATGAGCTCCCACCCACCAACGGTAACGGCTATCGATAGCCGATGCAGAGAGGGCCACAGAGTGGCTCTCTCTGCATCGGATGGCTAAAAACAGTTATTGCAGGATGCCTCCAATATTGAGGCATCACTGCAATAACATGAAAGCAGCTGGAAGCTATCAGGATCGCTTCCACTGCTTTCAAAGACCAACGACGTATGGGGTACGTACTTGGTCATTAACTGCATTTTTTTGCAGGACGTACCCCTTACGTCGTTGGTCGTTAAGGGGTTAAATAAAACAAAACGCAAAACTATACATTGTTACAAAAACACTCCCAGATGGGCTATATAAATGGTTCATCTACAAAACATTTATGGAAAGAAAAATCTAGTGTACAATTGTGATGGTCGTTCTTGATGAGGTGACACCAGTATCATGTCTGTTTTTAAAAGGTTTTGTACTGTATTTTTAGAACAGTATCTTTGCATATTCTTCTTTATAGTAGTGTCTATTACATGCAGTTATATGAAAATTGTTGTATACTGTCCCTTTAATAGGGACAGTCTAGTCCAAATTAAACTGTCATGATTCCAATAGGGTATGCAATTTTAAACAACTTATCAATTTACTTTTATCATCAAAATTATTTTGCTCTCTTGGTGTTAGTGGAAAGCTAAACCTAGGTAGGCTCACGCTATTTTCTAAGCTGTTGAACTGCTTATGTCTTATTTTTACAGTTTTTGGCAGTTATACACTGCTAGTTCACATTGTGCTCACTCCTGTGGAGTTATTTAGCCCTTATTGACTAAAATGCATGTTTCAAAAGAACTGAAATAAGGGGGCAGTCTGCAGAGGATTAGTAATCAGAGGTAAAAAGTACATTTTTTTTTTTTTTTTTTTTTTTCTTTAGTCATTTTTATTATTATTTCACCATGATCAAACAAGCATGTATTTTAACAGGAGTCGTAAAACATAGTCGTATGCATTTAAATTATTTACATCTCTCCATAGAAAAGGAAAAGACAGAAAAGAAAAACATATTTTAATATTACCATTATCCTATAGTCATTCCCATCTAACTCATAACCACTCTCCTCTGAGACTACTTTCCATTATATAGTCAGTATTTTCAAATCTTGAAATAAGTTCCTTTTGCGTATCTCTATCCTGAACCTTAATCCAGAACTTCCACTTTTAAAAAAATCGGCTAACATTTACTTCCACATTAAACCAAATGTCATTTTGCTCAATCATAAACTGTTTCCACACTGTATATTTTACTATTCTAAGTGAAGGTGCTCTTCCTTCCTTCCACCCTTTCAAAATTAAATTTCTGCTTAATATAATTAGCATTAAAAAAATGTTTTGCAGTGTGTGGCTTCTGCTTTCTTAACCCCTTAATGACCACAGCACTTTTCCATTTTCTGTCCGTTTGGGACCAAGGCTATTTTTACATTTCTGCGGTGTTTGTGTTTAGCTGTAATTTTCCTCTTACTCATTTACTGTACCCACACATATTATATACCGTTTTTCTCGCCATTAAATGGACTTTCTAAAGATACCATTATTTTCATCATATCTTATAATTTACTATAAAAAAAATTATAAAATATGAGGAAAAAATGGAAAAAAACACACTTTTTCTAACTTTGACCCCAAAAATCTGTTACACATCTATGACCACCAAAAAACACCCATGCTAAATAGTTTCTAAATTTTGTCCTGAGTTTAGAAATACCCAATGTTTACATGTTCTTTGCTTTTTTTGCAAGTTATAGGGCCATAAATACAAGTAGCACTTTGCTATTTCCAAACCACTTTTTTTCAAAATTAGCGCTAGTTACATTGGAACACTGATATCTTTCAGGAATACCTGAATATCCATTGACATGTGTATATTTTTTTTTAGAAGACAACCCAAAGTATTGATTTAGGCCCATTTTGGTATATTTCATGCCACCATTTCACCGCCAAATGCGATCAAATAAAAAAAATCGTTCACTTTTTCACAAATTTTTTCACAAACTTTAGGTTTCTCACTGAAATTATTTACAAACAGCTTGTGCAAATATGGCACAAATGGTTGTAAATTCTTCTCTGGGATCCCCTTTGTTCATAAATAGCAGACTTATATGGCTTTGGTGTTGCTTTTTGGTAATTAGAATGCCACTAAATGCCACTGCGCACCACACGTGTATTATGCCCAGCAGTGTAGGGGTTAATTAGGGAGCATGTAGGGAGCTTTTTGGGGTAATTTTAGCTTTAGTGTAGTGTAGTAGACAACCCCAAGTATTGATCTAGGCCCATTTTGGTATATTTCATGCCACCATTTCACCGCCAAATGTGATCAAATAAAAAAAAAAGTTACATTTTTCACAATTTTAGGTTTCTCACTGAAATAATTTACAAACAGCTTGTGCAGTTATGGCACAAATGGTTGTAAATGCTTCTCTGGGATCCCCTTTGTTCAGAAATAGCAGACATATATGGCTTTGGCATTGCTTTTTGGTATTTAGAAGGCCGCTAAATGCCGCTGCGCATCACACGTGTATTATGGCTAGCAGTGAAGGGGTTAATTAGGTAGCTTGTAGGGAGCTTGCAGGGTTAATATTAGATTTAGTGTAGAGCTCAGCCTCCCACCTGAAACATCAGACCCCCTGATCCCTCCCAAACAGCTCTCTTCCCTCCCCCACCCCACAATTGTCCCCGCCATCTTAAGTACTGGCAGAAACTCTGCCAGTACTAAAATAAAAGGTATTTGGCCCTTTTTAAAAAAAAAAAAAAGAAGCATATTTACATATGCTGATGTGTACGATCCCCCCTTAGACCCCAACCTCACTGATCCCCCCTAAAAAGCTCTATAACCCTCCCACTCTAACTTAATGGGCGCCATCTTGGGTACTGGCAGCTGTCTGCCAGTACCCAGTTTAGAAGAAAAAAATGTTTTTTTTTAACATTTATTAAAAGTTTCTGTAGTGTAGCTTCCCCCCACACAAAACCAACCCCCCACCCCTCCATGATCACTTTTTGTGCTTTTGCACAAACAAGATTAGGTCTTAATTATTAAAACATTTTCCGTAGTGTAGCGGTTCCCACCCGCTCCCGCCCCGTGCACGCGCCCGCCCGCCACCCTCCGTGCACGCGCGCGCGCGCCCGTGCGCGCCCCCGACGATCGCGCCCCCGATCCCGCCCCCCTTGACGTCATGCGGCACACCGATGGCCGCCCACCCGCCTCCCAAGTCGGCTCCCACCCACCAACGAAACCGGCCATCGATGTCCGGTGCAGAGAGGGCCACAGAGTGGCTCTCTCTGCATCGGATGGCCGTAAAAGGTTATTGCAGGATGCCTCCATATCGAGGCATCACTGCAATAACCGGAAAGCAGCTGGAAGCGAGCAGGATCGCTTCCAGCTGCTTTCCACACCGAGGACGTGCAGGGTACGTCCTCAGGCATTAACTGCCTTTTTTTTGAGGACGTACCCTGCACGTCCTCGGTCATTAAGGGGTTAAATTTTAGAAAAATAACATGTTCTGCTTGCAATAGTACTTGGCTATTTCAGATTTTGTTAGCCCAAAATGCTACCATTCTCCACAATCTTTGTAATTTAGGGCATTCCCATAAACAGTGCATTAAGTTGGCATTTTCCTTTCTACATTTCTCACATTTATATTTATTTTGCCCTTTTCCCCATTTATTCAATACTTCTGGCGTTATGTAAGTCATCCATATCACTTTTATATGCTGTTCACGGAGGGACATTGCTAAAGTAGCTCTATCTAGCATTTTCTATGCTTTTTAGAATGGTCTCCGATGTTAGGTTCGGGAAGTATATATCCTTCCATTTTTCTGTCACTTTACCTATTTGTTCCTCATGATCTATTTGATTTAGGATGCCATATAAGAGTGAGATGGAATTTTTTTTATTTTTATATGCATTAAAGACTGGCCGTAGGGCTTGATATTCCCAGTCTTCCCCGTGTATTCTTATAAGTTTCTGACAGTAGTCTCTTAATTGAATATATGCATAGTAATGTTCCTTCCTACAATGAAATTGCGATTTGGCCATCTCAAAATCTATGACCTTAGGACTAGATTGTTCCCTGTTTATTACTTGTGTCACATTAATTAGACCGTGCTCCTCCCATTTTGACCCCACCTCTATTAAAAAGCCCAATTGGATCTCTTGATTTCCCTTAATTGCCAGAAATTTAGAAACTGCAAATTTCAGCCCTAATTTATTACATATTTTATGCCATGCTATTATTGAATCTTTTAATAAGAGGTAAAAAGTACAGTAATATAACTGTGTTGGTTATGCAAAACTGAGGAATGGGTAATTAAGGGATTATCTATCTTAAACAATACAAATGTTGGAGTAGACTGTTGCTTTAATGTTAGCTTGTGTGTGTTAATGTGCAGTGCTGATAAAACGAGGAGTGCAAGCTTTCTGTACAGGTGGGCACAATCTAGTAGCTGGTAAACCCGAACTATGAAAACAGTAGGGAATTGAAATCACTTTCTTGCTTAGGATTTGCTGTAGGAAATGGCAATCACACTTTTGGAGGGATCTACTAGCATCCTCTTTCACTCATTAATTACTAGCAAAACACCATAGGGTAAGCCCTGCACCCCTAGATTCCACCTATTGTGCCTATTAGCGACCCCCTCTGTAATCTCTCCTCCCCACCCCCTGGTGGCAGTACCACTCACTTTGGGAACCACTGATGTAGTGTAAATTATTTTCATTAGAACTAAGCTAATATGCTGCAAAGGCCAGCCTTAGAAGTTAGTGATTATAAACCTGCTCTTGCCTTTGATCCCAGTTTGCTTTAAAGGGACAGTCAACGCCCCAGTTTTGCAAAACCAACACTGTTATATTAATACACTTTTTACTTCTGTGACTAACTTGTTTCTAAGCATCTTCTGACCGCCCCTAATCACATGACTTTTAGTTATTATCTATTGACTTGCATTTTAGCCAATTAGTGCAGTGTCTGCCACTAGCCACGGGCGTGATCACAATGCTATCTAATCTATATGGCCTACATGAGCTTGCTCTACCCTGCTGTGAAAAGTAAATAAAATAGAGGCGGCCTTCAAGGGCTTAGAAATTATCATATGTGCCTTCCTAGGTTTGCTTTCAACTAGAATACCAAGAGAACAAAGCAAAATTGTTGATAAAAGTAAATTGGAAAGTTGTTTAAAATTGCACGCCCTATTTGAAAAATGAGTTGTTTTTTGTTGTTGGTTTTTTTGGACCTGACTGTCCCTTTAAAATAGCTCTTCAGTTAAACTTATATCAAGTGCCCTCATCCAGCTCTGTACTAACTACATTCTCACCCTAAATAAAGTATTGTAATAATAGTTTAAATTAAACTCTGCCCATATGCTAGGGATCTCCAAGATGCCTTCTGTACTACACTAGTATCTTACTTCATGCTCTCCTCTCTATTAGAGGGCAAAAATAGGACAATTCTACAACTATATATTTTTTTTTTTTTTTTTTTTGTAGGAAAATATTAATCTAAAATAAAAATTTCTTCATAATCGGGTAGAATCCACAGCTGCATTTATTACTTTTGGGAATGCAGAAACCCCAGCCGAGTCCGCTGAGCCATCCGCCCCTGGGGATCCCATGTCCCGGGAGGTGTGTCCCCTAAAACCTTCTTTGGCTACGCTAGCAGGTGTCCCTAATGCTGTTACCCCCTTTTTCCGGAAGGCGTCTTGTTTCCTCCAGAGGTTATGGCACGGTTCCGCATGGCCATATCTATGGCGTTGGCGCATTTACATCTTCCAGGGAGGGAGGTGTTGCTGAGATACTGTCTGTGTCCTGTTAACCAGGGCTCGTCCGGCGTGGGATCATCTGAGTCGGATCAGCCATCTGGGGAAAGGGTTTCCTCTGAAGTTTCAGGGGCCCATCTCTCGGGTCGGGGTCATCTGTTGCCCTTGTGGAGATAAGTCTTGCTTTTCGTTAGACTGGCTTTCCTTTGTGTCCTGCTGCTGCATGTTTTGGCGGTGCTGGAGGATACCAGTCCTAATAGGTTGAGGGATCCTCTGTCTTCTGTTCCAGACGGCAAGCTGGGTTAGACATGTGTGGATAAAGTTAATCTCCGTGTCTCCAATTTACTTTTACTTTTTTGGGGGTATCTTTTATTCCAGTTCTGAGCTTTGGAAGAATGGGGTTTCTGACTGGTCCTGTTAGTGTGCCCTACTTGAGCGTTTACCTGCGGGTGCTGCCCTCCTTTTTCTTTGATCCGGTTAGGAATAGGATGCATTTTATTTATTTTTAGGAAAGCTCATGTCTTATTTTTTTTTCCTTTTGAAAAAATTTCTTCTCTGGAATTTGATACTTGCAATTTTTGTGGTCACATTGGGCGTGCAACTTTCTGTGGCCTTGGACAGTTCTTGGGTGCCCTATGTATCAGGCTGGTCCTGGTTGGGTAATAGTTTTCTGTTCCTTGGGGTCAATCAGACACGTGGTGCCTGTTATACCTGGCTGGTCCGGTTGGGGTGCCGAGTGGCTCACTGTTTTCAGTTTAGTTTTCTTGTTGTTCGTTATAAGTAGCCTTTTCGTTCCTAGACGTCAGGCTGGTCCTTATTATTCTGGGGGCATCAGAGGGGATTGTGCTCAGTCCCAATTGTCCTATCCATGCTTAGCTGGTGGGGTTTCAAAGGTTCGGATCCTGCTAAGGCGTACTCTGTAAGCTCTTGGGTTCTTTTGGTTCAGGTGCTAGAGTTTTGTTTGTTTTTTTCCTTCCATAGTGGGTCAGAGGTTCAGAGGATTCCATGGAAATCCGTAGTGCCAGGTTCTGGGGGCGTTTTCTCGTCTCCTCCTTGTCTCCTCCTTTGAGGCTTCCTTTGAGATTGTCCTCTTGGACTCTGTTAACTTGATGATGGTACCTCTTCCTTCGGGTTGAGGCTGATTAGGCCTTTTGTCCCATTTCCTTGGGACTGGCATTCTGGTCTTAAGTTTCAGGAAGTTAGGGCCTTTTGGTTTGTTTCTCTACTTCCGGGATCTCGTCTGCTCCCATATTTTTGTAGCTCTGCAGATTGTGGTCTCCTTTATTTCTGGTGTTGGCCCCTGCCTAGTCGTTTTGAGTTTCATCTGCCAGGGGTTAGAATGCTTGTTCACTCGTAAATCCTCAAGCTGTAAGTGTTTCCGGGAAGTTCTTCTCAATCCAGATTGTCTTGGTTTGAGCCCTGTTCTCTCGTACGTTTACCTTGGCCTTTAGGGGTCAACCAGAGTAGCTGTGGGGCTTAGTCATTGCCTAGCATCCTTTAGGTTGGGAGTTTGAATCCCGCTGTGGTCTTTAAAGCACAAGTGTCTGGGATACTTACGTGAGTTCAGTGTCCAAGGTGCCTTGGTTATGACTGATTGCTTCGGCTGTGGTGCAAGGTCTGCTCCGGATGGGATAACCTGGTGGTTCCTCAGGGGTTTTTAGTTTGTTAAAGCCGGCTCCGGGTGTCTGGGTCTCTTGTTTCTTGTCTTTGACTGGACATTTTGGGGTTCTGTATCCAGATCCCTTAGGTCTGGTTCAGGATGTCCCAGTTTCCTGGTTCTGGGACATCTTCTGTTCCTTCGGGCGGTTTTTCTTTTATCGGAGAATTGGACATTTCTGCTGGGTCAACCGTAGTGGCTGGATGTTTTTTTTTTCATTCAGTACTTGACCTTTTGAGCCTTTTTGTTTCCTCTCCCTTTAGGGTGGATTTGGCATTCCACATTATCTGCCTGGTGCACGGAGGTCCTTTTTCTTCCTCTGTTCAGTGGGGTTGTCCCTTCTGCCTTGTGTGCAGGATGTCAGGGAAGAGCTGGCTTTCTTGTGACATGCCATTACTGTAGTTTCAGTAGAGGATCTCCTTTTGGGAGTGTCCTTAGTCATCAGGAAGAGAGCTGCCACTGGGTTCTGGAACCCAAGCTCTTTTTTTTTTTTTTTTTTTTTTTTTTGGGGGGGGGTGGATCTCCTCCCTGAAGGTCTGGTAATTTGGGGAATTGTCCTTTTTGGACATTGCCAGTCGCTTTGGTGCTGGATCTGTTGCCCAGAGTGAGGATCAGGGATCTTTCCGATTTGTTGAACTTTGACCATGTATCATAGATCTTGTGGGCCTTCCTTAGGTGGGAGGCTTCGCGGTGGGTCCCTCCTCAGCAGGTAGTTTTTCTCTGCTGGTTCTGGGTACTATCCTTCCTTTCCTGCTTTTCTTGGAAGGTGTTGTTCTGCACTTCTTTGGAGTTTCCATGCAGATGGGGGTCTGGGATTCTCCTCCCTTGCTTTGCTAGGGCGGTAGGGTCTTTTGTTGGATTTGCCCCGATTCATCCTTGGTTACTTTTGGAGTTTCCCTTGGGTTTTTTCTTTATTGCCCTAGTATTTTTGTTTTTCTGAGGGTACTTTCGGACTCACTTGGGAGTCCTTATCCCCATTCTTCCCGAATGGAAGCATGTTTCCCTTCCTTCTGGTCGGGGGGTGAGTTTATTTGCGGGCTTGAGTGCCTGCAGGACTTTATTTCCTCGGAGCTTTTGGGCTTGGTTGAGTCTAGTGATCTGAGCGGGGTGTCTTTACCGCCTCCTGGTGGCCAGGTTCTGAATTCCCAAAAGTAATTAATGCAGCTGTGGACTCTCCCCATCTGAAGAAAAGAAGAAAATTATCAGGTATACAGATTTAAAAATGTTTTTTTTTTTAAAAAAATTAATAACTTAAATTATGCTTAAAAGCAGGGTCATTTAAAGGTAAACTCACTTACAAATGTTTATGTATCTATACCTATCCATCCATTTCAATTAATGGGAATCAAGAGAAGAATGGGGAAGTGTAGCACTACCAGAAGTCTTGAAGATATTAAAGAGCCTTTAGTGTTAGGATGCTCAAATCTTTTGGACCATCTAATTTTAACACTAGCGATAGCAATACTGTAATATGTGATTAAGCCCTGCAAATGGTGTTAATCACATAGTTTGAAGTCCACTTTGGGTTCTGCAGAGCACTGCTAGTCTTTGCTTTTCCAATTTGTTGCTATACATAGTAGATGAGGTTGTAAAAAATACCAAAGTTCATTGAGTTCAACCTATACAAATCTAACATACTTACAAAAAGCTCCACTTGAGCTTAAATTAATCCCATTAAAAGGTGACCCATTTAACACAAGCAATCATATCCCTGTTTCATGCTAGAAATGTATCCAATCCATTTTTAAATGTATCTAAGGTATTGGCGTTCACTATCTCCTTTGGTAATGAGTTCCACAATTTTATTGCTCTTACAGTGAAAAAACGTTTCTGTTGCAGGAGATTAAATCTCCTTTCCTCCAGCCGTAAATTGTGACCTCTTGTCACAAACCATTTTCTTAGTATAAAGAGCTTCTGCCGTGGCTATAAAAAATAAATAAATTCAAGGCCCATATACAAAGTGTCGCCTCTCAAGCACCCTTTTTTTTTTTTTTTTTCCTCTAGAAAACAGTCCCAGTTTGGCTAACATCTCCTCATAGCTTAAATTCTCCATTCCCCTTATTAGCTTTGTGGCCCTTCTCTGAACTTTTTTTTTTTTTTTGAGATCGGTCCCCAGAACTGCACTCCATACTCAAGGTAAGGTCTTACCAGGGATTTATAAAGTGATAGAATGTTTTCCTCCCTTGCATCAATGCCTTTTTTAATACATGCTAGTATCTTATTAGCCTTAGAAGCTGCTGCCCTGCATTGTGCACCTATCTTTAGCTTATCTATTACTACTCCATACTCGTTCACAGGGACACTGTGTCACTGTTAACAATAAGGCAGGTAATGCAGTTACATGAAGAGGCATGGACGTAGGGATCTCCCAGATGCAGTCGATCTTACTATATTAGGGTAGTATTGGATCGCGCTGAATGCATCTGGGAGCAGTACCTTACGAAGTGCTCAGAAGCAACAGAATTCTCTGTGGTCTCCTTGTGTCACAGTATAAACAGGGTGATTCAATCTGTCTTGATGACTCCGCTGTAAAAAGGTCCTTCAGTGCCGCCTTGATACACTTCCGCATCTTTGCGTCCTCTGTAAGGTTTGCGGTTACATAGGTGGTCTCACCACGTGTGAGTTATTCGGCTCAGCTGATCTATATATATATACAGCTATATCGCTTGTACCAAAAGCAGTCGCAATGATTAAGATGTCTGCTGGGTCCAAATTTTGGGTGTTTACTTAAGTGCCATGGATCAGCACCTGTAGTTAGGATAATATTGGGTGTAAGGTGTCTCAGGCAAATCCTGTTACCAACGTGTGTAATTGGAGTCTGCTATATATGTCCAAAAGCCACTCAGTATTTCACTAGACCCAAAAGTGTGATAGCCGATAATACCACAAATTAAATTGGAAAACACAATCAAGGCGTTTCACCCCTCTCATGGGACTTTTTCACAATGTGTTTTCTTAACATATTCACATGTACCCTGTCCTCATTCATTATTGGTGGGTGTGAGCTTTCCAATTTGCTGGGTATTTATGGTGGTTTATACCATTTTTGGATAAAGTTCATATAGTCCCATATTTGCTTTAAAGTTAAATTGCATTAGACTTTCACAATGGTGAAATGGCCGACAGCAGCCTCATGTAAACAGTGAATCTTTTCTTGTATTATAGATTCACTGTTTACTGTTGCGGTTTCTGCTGCATGTTTCCTCTCTGTCAGACCCCTAGCCCAAACGAGCATTTGAGGGTTGCTATTAGATACAGTAAGTCAAGTTTTACAGCAACCCTCAAATGCTCGTTTGGGCTAGGGGTCTGACAGAGGAAACATGCAGCAGAAACCGCAACAGTAAACAGTGAATCTATAATACAAGAAAAGATTCACTGTTTACATGAGGCTGCTGTCGGCTCTTTAGGATAGGTGTCATAAAAATTCCTGACCGGAACATTTGTGTGTGAGGAGGTCTATTGGTAATGCTCTCTGGGTCAGATATCTGCGCAGTGTGCACAGCAAGTCCTGATGTGGTGTAGCTGGGGGCTGTAACCAGATTAATCCTGACACAAATGCTGTCGGCTCGTCTGCTATGTGAGAGAGGTGGGGTCATGTGACGTTGCGCGATGTCACCCCTGAATCGATTCTGATCTGCACTGCATCAATGCAGCATCGTTAACAGGCTGCATCGCAATGCATCACAGAATCGATTATTTTAGGCACCCCTAATGTCAAATATATCTCTCTATTATTCGTACATGAAGGGTGTGACATAAAGAGTTTAGACCTAGGGGGTGCAGGGTTTTTATTTTGTATATCATTTCTGCTTCTCAGCTTAGTTTCAAAATTCCCTCCCCTCCATTCTTGTCTTACTTTCACCACCCCAAGAAAGTAAAGTCTTTCAGTTTATTATTGTGGAATTCTTTAAAGTGTTTGTAGAGGTGTGTATCCTTGTTACCCTTTTCAATAATACAAAGGTGTTCTCTGATTCTCTCTCAATGTTCTTGACATCTCACCTAATTGTTTGTTGCAGCTGCATTGGATGAGATAAATCACACCCTTATCGGTGCAACTGATGGTGTCCCTAATCTGGAATATTTCACCTGTCTGTGTGGAAGAATAGTTTTTTCTTGTTACTATAACAGGATCTGCAACAGTGGCAAGGAAAAAAACCTTTAACTTAATTTCCTAATAAGTCACACTGCCTAGATACAGGTCTGCTAGCTTTCAGTTCACTAGGTACTAGGGTGCTTTTCATTTATTTATTTTTTACCTCTTTTATATATAAATTTTGGCTTGATGGAGATCTTATCACCTGTAATGGGGTCCTCTCGTACTGTGCCAGTGTTTATTGAATATTTTTCAATTCTTTTATATTCACCGTTTGTTCTAAAAGGAACTACAATATCTTGTTGTTTCCCACTGATTCTTTATCTTTATTTTTGTATTGCAGCATACTTTCTTCTGTTATGTGTGATCAGTCCACGGGTCATCATTACTTCTGGGATATAACTCCTCCCCAACAGGAAATGCAAGAGGATTCACCCAGCAGAGCTGCATATAGCTCCTCCCCTCTACGTCAGACCCAGTCATTCTCTTGCACCCAACGACTAGATAGGATGTGTGAGAGGACTATGGTGATTATACTTAGTTTTTATGACTTCAATCAAAAGTTTGTTATTTTAAAATAGCACCGGAGCGTGTTATTACTTCTCTGGCAGAGTTTGAGGAAGAATCTGACAGAGATTTTTTACTATGATTTTAACCGGAGTCGTTAAGATCATATTGCTGTTCTCGACCATCTGAGGGAGGTAAAGGCTTCAGATCAGGGGACAGCGGGCAGATGAATCTGCATTGAGGTATGTGGCAGTTTTTATTTTCTGAATGGAATTGATGAGAAAAGCCTGCCATACCGTTAAAATGACATGTATGTATACACTTCAGTATTCTGGGGATGGTATTTCACCGGAACTACTGTGTTAAAGGTCACTAATCCTTTTAATAACTATTCTCATGTTAAACGTTTTTGCTGGAATGTAGAATCGTTTACATTGCTGAGGTACTGTGTGAATAAATATTTGGGCATTATTTTCCACTTGGCAGTTTTTTGCTTTAATTGTGACAGTTTCGTTTCTCTTCACTGCTGTGTGGGAGAGGGAGGGGCCGTTTTTGGCGCTCTTTGCTACGCATCAAAAAATTCCAGTCAGCTACTTTTATATTTCCTGCATGATCCGGTTCATCTCTGACAGATCTCAGGGGTCTTCAAACTTCTTTGAAGGGAGGTAAATTCTCTCAGCAGAGCTGTGAGAATTCTTATAGTGACTGTGAATAAAAAACGTTGTTTTGTTTTCTTATGTACAAATTTAATTACTGTTGTTTTTTTCTAATGGGAACAAACCTTTGCTAAAAGTTGTGTTGTTTTAAAGTTTGATGCTATAACTGTTTTTCAGTTCATTATTTCAACTGTCATTTAATCGTTAGTACCTCTTTGAGGCACAGTGCGTTTTTTTGCTAAAAAAGATTATAACCAAGTTGTAAGTTTTTTTGCTAGTGTGTTAAACATGTCTGACTCAGAGGAAGATATCTGTGTCATTTGTTCCAATGCCAAGGTGGAGCCCAATAGAAATTTATGTACTAACTGTATTGATGCTACTTTAAATAAAAGTCAATCTGTACAATGTGAACAAATTTCACCAAACAGCGAGGGGAGAGTTATGCCGACTAACTCGCCTCACGCGACAGTACCTGCATCTCCCGCCCGGGAGGTGCGTGATATTTTGGCGCCTAGTACATCTGGGCGGCCATTACAGATAACATTACAAGATATGGCTACTGTTATGACTGAAGTTTTGTCTAAATTACCAGAACTAAGAGGCAAGCGTGATCACTCTGGGGTGAGAACAGAGTGCGCTGACAATGCTAGGGCCATGTCTGATACTGCGTCACAGCTCGCAGAGCATGAGGACGGAGAGCTTCATTCTGTGGGTGACGGTTCTGATCCAAACAGATTGGACTCAGATATTTCAAATTTTAAATTTAAATTGGAGAACCTCCGTGTACTACTAGGGGAGGTCTTAGCAGCTCTCAACGATTGTAACACCGTTGCAATACCAGAGAAACTGTGTAGGTTGGATAAATACTTTGCGGTACCGGCGAGTACTGACGTTTTTCCTATACCTAAGAGACTAACTGAAATTGTTACTAAGGAGTGGGATAGACCCGGTGTGCCGTTCTCACCCCCTCCAATATTTAGAAAGATGTTTCCAATAGACGCCACCACTCGGGACTTATGGCAAACGGTCCCCAAGGTGGAGGGAGCAGTTTCTACTTTAGCTAAGCGTACCACTATCCCGGTGGAGGATAGCTGTGCTTTCTCAGATCCAATGGATAAAAAATTAGAGGGTTACCTTAAGAAAATGTTTGTTCAACAAGGTTTTATATTACAACCCCTTGCATGTATCGCGCCGATTACGGCTGCGGCAGCATTTTGGATTGAGTCGCTTGAAGAGAACCTTAGTTCCTCTACGCTAGACGACATTACGGACAGGCTTAGAGTCCTTAAACTAGCTAATTCTTTCATTTCGGAGGCCGTAGTACATTTAACCAAACTTACGGCTAAGAACTCAGGATTCGCCATACAGGCACGCAGGGCACTGTGGCTAAAATCCTGGTCAGCTGATGTTACTTCTAAGTCCAAATTACTTAATATACCTTTCAAGGGGCAGTCCTTATTCGGGCCCGGTTTGAAAGAAATTATCGCTGACATTACGGGAGGTAAGGGCCACGCCCTACCTCAAGACAAGGCCAAAGCTAAGGCTAGACAGTCTAATTTTCGTCCCTTTCGGAATTTCAAGACAGGAGCAGCATCAACCTCCACTGCACCAAAACAGGAAGGAGCTGTTGCTCGTTACAGGCAAGGCTGGAAGCCTAACCAGTCCTGGAACAAAAGCAAGCAGGCCAGGAAACCTGCTGCTGCCCCAAAGACAGCATGAACCGAGAGCCCCCGATCCGGGACCGGATCTAGTAGGGGGCAGACTCTCTCTCTTCGCCCAGGCCTGGGCAAGAGATGTTCAGGATCCCTGGGCTCTAGAGATCATATCTCAGGGATACCTTCTAGACTTCAAATTATCTCCCCCAAGAGGGAGATTTCATCTGTCAAGGTTGTCAACAAACCAGATAAAGAAAGAAGCGTTTCTACGCTGCGTACAAGATCTGTTAACAATGGGAGTGATCCATCCGGTTCCGTGGTCGGAACAAGGACAAGGGTTCTACTCAAACCTGTTTGTGGTTCCCAAAAAAGAGGGAACTTTCAGGCCAATCTTAGATTTAAAGACTCTAAACAAATTCCTAAGAGTTCCATCGTTCAAAATGGAAACTATTCGGACAATCTTACCCATGATCCAAGAGGGTCAGTACATGACCACAGTGGATTTAAAGGATGCTTACCTTCACATACCGATCCACAAAGATCATCACCGGTATCTAAGGTTTGCCTTCTTAGACAGGCACTACCAGTTTGTAGCTCTTCCATTCGGATTGGCTACGGCTCCAAGAATCTTCACAAAGGTTCTGGGTGCCCTTCTAGCGGTACTAAGACCGCGAGGGATTTCGGTAGCTCCGTACCTAGACGACATTCTAATACAAGCTTCAAGCTTTCAAACTGCCAAGTCTCATACAGAGTTAGTTCTGGCATTTCTAAGGTCGCATGGATGGAAAGTGAACGAAAAGAAGAGTTCTCTCTTTCCTCTCACAAGAGTTCCATTCTTGGGGACTCTTATAGATTCTGTAGAAATGAAGATTTACCTGACAGAAGACAGGTTAACAAAACTTCAAAATGCATGCCGCGTCCTTCATTCCATTCAACACCCGTCAGTAGCTCAATGCATGGAGGTGATCGGCTTAATGGTAGCGGCAATGGACATAGTACCTTTTGCACGCCTACACCTCAGACCGCTGCAATTATGCATGCTAAGTCAGTGGAATGGGGATTACTCAGATTTGTCCCCTACTCTGAATCTGAATCAAGAGACCAGAAATTCTCTTCTATGGTGGTTTTATCGGCCACACCTGTCCAGGGGGATGCCATTCAGCAGGCCAGACTGGACAATTGTAACAACAGACGCCAGCCTACTAGGTTGGGGCGCTGTCTGGAATTCTCTGAAGGCTCAGGGACTATGGAATCAGGAGGAGAGTCTCCTACCAATAAACATTCTGGAATTGAGAGCAGTTCTCAATGCCCTTCTGGCTTGGCCCCAGTTAACAACTCGGGGGTTCATCAGGTTTCAGTCGGACAACATCACGACTGTAGCTTACATCAACCATCAGGGAGGGACAAGAAGCTCCCTAGCAATGATGGAAGTATCAAAGATAATTCGCTGGGCAGAGTCTCACTCTTGCCACCTGTCAGCAATCCACATCCCGGGAGTGGAGAACTGGGAGGCGGATTTCTTGAGTCGCCAGACTTTTCATCCGGGGGAGTGGGAACTTCATCCGGAGGTCTTTGCCCAAATACTTCGACGTTGGGGCAAACCAGAGATAGATCTCATGGCGTCTCGCCAGAACGCCAAACTTCCTCGCTACGGGTCCAGATCCAGGGATCCAGGAGCAGTTCTGATAGATGCTTTGACAGCACCTTGGAACTTCAGGATGGCTTATGTGTTTCCACCCTTCCCGCTGCTTCCTCGATTGATTGCCAAAATCAAACAGGAGAGAGCATCAGTAATTCTAATAGCACCTGCTTGGCCACGCAGGACTTGGTATGCAGATCTAGTGGACATGTCATCCTGTCCGCCTTGGTCTCTACCTCTAAGACAGGACCTTCTGATACAGGGTCCATTCAAACATCAAAATCTAACTTCTCTGAAGCTGACTGCTTGGAAATTGAACGCTTGATTTTATCAAAACGTGGTTTTTCTGAGTCGGTTATTGATACCTTGATTCAGGCTAGGAAGCCTGTTACCAGAAGGATTTACCATAAAATATGGCGGAAATACCTATACTGGTGCGAATCCAAAGGTTACTCCTGGAGTAAGGTTAGGATCGCTAGGATATTGTCTTTTCTACAAGAAGGTTTAGAAAAGGGTTTATCAGCTAGTTCATTAAAGGGACAGATTTCAGCTCTGTCCATCTTGTTACACAGACGTCTGTCAGAAAATCCAGACGTCCAGTCCTTTTGTCAGGCTTTAGCTAGGATCAAGCCTGTGTTTAAAGCTGTTGCTCCACCATGGAGTTTAAACTTAGTTCTTAACGTTTTACAGGGTGTTCCGTTTGAACCCCTTCATTCCATTGATATAAAAATGTTATCTTGGAAAGTTCTGTTTTTAATGGCTATTTCCTCGGCTCGAAGAGTCTCTGAGTTATCAGCCTTACATTGTGATTCCCCTTATCTGATTTTTCACTCAGACAAGGTAGTTCTGCGTACTAAACCTGGGTTCTTACCTAAGGTAGTCACTAACAGGAACATCAATCAAGAGATTGTTGTCCCATCCTTGTGTCCAAATCCTTCTTCAAAGAAGGAACGTCTTTTACACAATCTGGATGTAGTTCGTGCCCTCAAGTTCTACTTGCAGGCAACTAAAGATTTTCGCCAAACTTCTTCCTTGTTTGTCGTTTACTCTGGACAGAGGAGAGGTCAAAAAGCTTCTGCTACCTCTCTCTCTTTTTGGCTTCGTAGCATAATACGTTTAGCCTATGAGACTGCTGGACAGCAGCCTCCTGAAAGAATTACAGCTCACTCCACTAGAGCTGTGGCTTCCACTTGGGCCTTTAAGAATGAGGCCTCTGTTGAACAGATTTGCAAGGCTGCAACTTGGTCTTCGCTTCATACTTTTTCCAAATTTTACAAATTTGACACTTTTGCTTCTTCGGAGGCTATTTTTGGGAGAAAGGTTCTTCAGGCAGTGGTTCCTTCTGTATAATGAGCCTGCCTATCCCTCCCGTCATCCGTGTACTTTTGCTTTGGTATTGGTATCCCAGAAGTAATGATGACCCGTGGACTGATCACACATAACAGAAGAAAACATAATTTATGCTTACCTGATAAATTCCTTTCTTCTGTTGTGTGATCAGTCCACGGCCCGCCCTGTTTTAAGGCAGGTAAATATCTTTTAAATTATACTCCAGTCACCACTTCACCCTTGGTTACTCCTTTCTCGTTGATTCCTGGTCGAATGACTGGGTCTGACGTAGAGGGGAGGAGCTATATGCAGCTCTGCTGGGTGAATCCTCTTGCATTTCCTGTTGGGGAGGAGTTATATCCCAGAAGTAATGATGACCCGTGGACTGATCACACAACAGAAGAAAGGAATTTATCAGTTAAGCATAAATTATGTTTTTCCTTTCTTTTACCTCCTCATAATTTAGTTATCATATTTTCATTGATTTTCACTTGTTCTTCGTAATCTATAATATTGGAGCAGTTTTTTTCTAACTCTCAAAAATTGCGCCTTTAGAATGTTTTTCTTCCATCTGGCTAGATAGCAGCTATCTGTTCATAGAAAAAGAGACCGCTCAGTATAAATGCTGTATACTTAATGTAAATTGAAAGTACAAAAAGGTGTAACCGACTCTATCCCAGAGTCCCACTAATGCGGATGTCACCTTACAAACTGTATACAATCCAAGTGAAAATAACTTGCAAATGAAGACTCACCCAGTTAAGGCTCTCTCGATGTGGAATAATCTCCTGCTCTCCTGTTGCAAACTTCAGTGCAATATTGAAACCACCGGGCATTAGTATGCAATAGAGCTTTAATCCAGGGTCTCACAGAATATCAGTGGAATTCCGATTGGGCTGTATATACTCCCACTGTTGCTGGGGCTCTCCAGACCCCTATTTACAAAGTCATAGACAGAAAACAGGAATCGCAACAGTGGTGTAAAAGATAACGGAGAGAGTTATGCAGGTAAAAATCGTAATTTATTACATATCCAACCAAATCGTACATATAATTACAGGCACAGCAAACAAACCCCGCTAGATGGCAGCTATCTGAGTGTACAAAGCCATTCACATCTACTTTCTTAAAGTCTTAGTTTCAAATTTGTCTGGAGTAACTACATTGTCAAGATCTAAGAATGAAATTCTCTTTGCTTATTTCTTATGTGAAATTGAGGCCCTTGTTGTTTGAATTGATTGCTAGGAAGAAATCATTCAGTGTTTGTTCCCCTCCCTTCCAGACAGTCAGTATATCACTATACCGCTTATAGGTCACCAGGTCTTGCACCAAGTTACTGGAACTTAGGAAGTCCATTTCCCAGTCTCCCACATCAGCTTTACACCAGTCCTGGGGTACTATGCCTGAGGAGAACAAGTCTTGAAAAAATTAATAGTAGAGGTTTCCTGTAAGTGCTAAGTTCCTGTAAAACCCTTGGGTGTATTCCATCTGGGCCTGGAGTTTTATTTGCCTTACTATTTTCCATTTTTTTTTCTCCTGATATCCTCTAGACATAACCCAGTTAATAGTATGGGCTTGTATGTTCTAGTCTGTTTCAAAGTATCCTCCATTGGTTCCTCTCTTGTGTATACTGAAGAAAAGAACTGGTTTAGTACCTCACCCTTCTACCTGTCACTGTTAATCATGCTACCCTCCACGCATTTACATTTTCCTCCATAGGTTTTTTGCCATTTATGTACATAAAAAAAAAAAAAAAAAAAAAAACCTTTTTGAGTTTGAAAATGAAAGATCTATTGCAAAGAATTCTATTAGCTAATTTGATTGCTTTTTTTACATTCTTTATAAATTTGGTATGTTTATTTTTTCTTTTGAAAAATTTAAATGCCCTACTTTTTTTCCTAATTTTCGCTTAACCCCTTAATGACCACATCACTTTTCCATTTTCTGTCCGTTTGGGACCAAGGCTATTTTTACATTTTTGCGGTGTTTGTGTTTAGCTGTAATTTTCTTCTTTATTCATTTACTGTACCCACACATATTATATACCGTTTTTCTCGCCATTAAATGGACTTTCTAAAGATACCATTATTTTCATCATATCTTATAATTTACTATAAATAATTTTATAAAATATGAGGAAAAAATGGAAAAAAACACACTTTTTCTAACTTTGACCCCCAAAATCTGTTACACATCTACAACCACCAAAAAACACCCGTGCTAAATAGTTTCTAAATGTTGTCCTGAGTTTAGAAATACCCAATGTTTACATGTTCTTTGCTTTTTTTGTAAACTATAGGGCCATAAATACAAGTAGCACTTTGCTATTTCCAAACCATTTCTTTTCAAAATTAGCGATAGTTACATTAGAGCACTGATATCTTTCAGGAATCCCTGAATATCCCTTGACATGTATATATTTTTTTTTAGTAGACAACCCAAAGTATTGATCTAGGCCCATTTTGGTATATTTCATGCCACCATTTCACCGCCAAATGCAATCAAATAGAAAAAATCGTTCACTTTTCACAAATTTTTTCACAAACTTTTGGTTTCTAACTTAAATTATTTACAAACAGCTTGTGCAATTATGGCACAAATGGCTGTAAATTCTTCTCTGGGATCCCCTTTGTTCAGAAATAGCAGACATATATGACTTTGGTGTTGCTTTTTGGTAATTAGAAGGCCGCTAAATGCCACTGCGCACCACACGTGTATTATGCCCAGCAGTGAAGGGGTTAATTAGGGAGCATGTAGGGAGCTTTTTGGGGTAGTTTTAGCTTTAGTGTAGTGTAGTAGACAACCCCAAGTATTGATCTAGGCCAATTTTGGTATATTTCATGCCACCATTTCACCGCTAAATGCGATCAAATTAAAAAAAACGTTAATTTTTTCTCAATTTTAGGTTTCTCACTGAAATTATTTACAAACACCTTCTGCAATTATGGCACAAATGGTTGTAAATGCTTCTCTGGGATCCCCTTTGTTCAGAAATAGCAGACATATATGGCTTTGGCATTGCTTTTTGGTAATTAGAAGGCCTCTAAATGCCGCTGCGCATCACACATGTATTATGGCTAGCAGTGAAGGGGTTAATTATGTAGCTTGTAGGGAGCTTGCAGGGTTAATTTTAGCTTTAGTGTAGAGCTCAGCCTCCCACCTGAAACATCAGACCCCCTGATCCCTCCCAAACAGCTCTCTTCCCTCCCCCACCCCACAATTGTCCCCGCCATCTTAAGTACTGGCAGAAACTCTGCCAGTACTAAAATAAAAGGTATTTGGCCCTTTTTTTAAAAAAAAAAAAAAAAAAGCATATTTACATATGCTGATGTGTAGGATCCCCCCTTAGACCCCAACCTCACTGATCCCCCACCAAACTGCTCTTTAACCCTTCCCCTCTGCAATAATGGGCGCCATCTTGGGTACTGGCAGCTGTCTGCCAGTACCCAGTTTTGTAACAAAATGTGCCTTTTTTTTTTTTTAATTCCCTTTTCTGTAGTGTAGCTTCCCCCCCCCCCACCGAGACCAACCCCCAACCCCTTCCAGGACCCTTAGATTGCATTTTAGTGTTTGTTTTTTTTTCAACTTTTTAACTTTTTTTTTTCTGTAGTGTAGCAGTTCCCACCCGCTCCCGCCCCGTGCACGCGCCCGCCCACCACCCCCGTGCACGCGCGCGCCCCCGTAGCTCCCGCCCCCGATCCCGCCCCCTCCACTCCACATAGCGCACCGATGGCCGCCTCCCACGTAAGCTCCCACCCACCAACGATACCGGCCATCGATGTCCGGTGCAGAGAGGGCCACAGAGTGGCTCTCTCTGCATCGGATGGCCAAGGGGGGTTATTGCAGGATGCCTCCATATCGAGGCATCACTGCAATAACCGGAAAGCAGCTGGAAGCGAGCAGGATCGCTTCCAGCTGCTTTCCAGACCAAGGACGTACGCCACACGTCCTCGGTCATTAACTGACTTTTTTTTGAGGACGTGTGGCGTACGTCCTTGGTCGTTAAGGGGTTAAAGGGACACTGAACCCATATTTTTTTCTTTTGTGATTCAGATAGAGCATGCAATTTTAAGCAACTTTCTAAATTACTCCTATTTAATTTTTCTTCGTTAATTTGCTATCTTTATTTGAAAAAGGCATCTAAGCTTCTTTTTTTGGTTCAGACCACTGGACAGCACTTAGATACCTTTTTCAAATAAAGATAGCAAATTAACGAAGAAAAATTAAATAGGAGTAATTTAGCAAGAATAACCCAGGTTATTCACCAAAAATGGGCCGGCATCTAAACTTACATTCTTGCATTTCAAATAAAGATACCAAGAGAATGAAGAAAATTTGATTATAGGAGTAAATTAGAAAGTTGCTTAAAATTGCATCCTCTATCTGAATCATGAAAGACAAAATTTGGGCACAGTGTCCCTTTAACATATTTTTATTTAGCCACATTGGCTTGGATTTATTTATTTTACCTTTATAACCATATGGTATGTGTTTATGTATACATTTATTTAAGTTTTAAATGTTATCCCTGTATCTATTTTTATTAGAGAATGCTTTGTCCCAATTTGTTATTTAATGATTTCCTTAAATCATTGAGTTTTGCTTTCTTAAAATGAAAAGTCTTAGTTAACCTTTAAGACACTGCTTATGGAAAGCGATTTCAAATGTGACCCTGTTATGATCAATTTTAACCAAATGTTCTTTGACTTCTATGTTTGATATTATATCTGTTTAATAGCACTAAATCCAATATAGCTTTACTCCTAGTTGGCTTCTCTATTAATTGTGACAAGGAGTTATCCCTGAGAACATTTAAAAATCTATCTCCCCTAGCTGAATTACTAGTTTCATTGGCCCAATGTATGTCAGGGTAGTTTAAAAAAAAAAATCAAAAAAAAAAATCCCATAATTACAGCACTATTATTATTAGCAGCCTTTTCTATTTGCATTAGTAGTTGAGTTTCCTCCATGTCACTAATGTTGGGGGGCTTGTAGCATGTTCCTACTAATATCACCTGTGTCCTTATAAATATCTTCCATTATTGTAGGTTTAAGGTTAGGTTTAATAAACATGTAGATTCCTATTACTGTCCCTTATTAAATAAAGTATAACCCTCTAAGTTAACTGCCCAGTCATGTGAATCATCCCACCAAGTTTGTTATACTATCTGCAACTAACCGTTCCAGCTTCACCATTTTACCTGTCATGCTTCTTGCATTTGCTGTCATACATTTAATTTTCATGTGATTTCTGCTGCTACTTGGTGCGCTTTCCTCCAAACTTTCTAATGTGGCATTTCCTTTCCCTTCCTTGAGATATTCTAGATGTGACATATCTCCTCCCCCCCCTTTGTCTAGTTTAAAAGATTCTCTAAACGTGCTACCATCCTCTTCCCCCCCCCCCCCATCAACCAAATTTTGATGATAAAAGTAAATTAGGGCTTGTCATTTTATCAGCATGATGAAAGTTTAATTTAGACTTATATCCCTTTAACCCTGGCAATGCTGAGACACCATACCATCTTTTCTTGGTAGCTATACCAGGTATTAAAGGGATAGTAAAGTCCAAATTAAAATGACACGCCCTATCTGAATCTTGAAATATATAATTAGTTAAAAGATCAACCTAGGTAGGCTCATGTACTAATTTCTAAGCCATTGAAGACCGCCTCTTTCTTTTTTTTTCTCTTTTTTTATGCATTTGACAGTTTTTTTTGCATCTACAGAGCATCCCTATAACTACTCATCTGTATCATGACACCATCTTTCAATATAGTACGGAATAAATCCTGGAATAAGAGAATGTCCTTAGTAAAAGGAAATTTATGGTCAAAATTGAAACGTATTAATTTTGAATAGCAGCATATTTTGGCAATATAAGTTTATTAGCAAAAATGCTTTTACAATTTTAGCTGCATACTCCATGTTGCGCCCACATTCAAACTCCGAGCTGAATGTGGTATACATTGTATATTTATGAATCTTAGATCTTACATTTTCAACTTTTAGAAATTGCTACTTGCGTCTGTTCTGTCCTCTGTCCTTTTTGACTCATTTATAATTGTTGTACAATAACATGTGTGTTAAACACTTCAGTGTTTTGTTGTTAGCATGTACATCATAGAAAATGACAAACCATGTATTTTTTTTTAAATTTATTAAAAAAAAATGTATTTCTATTAAATCATTTGCCCATATTATGGTATTTCCTTGAGATCAAGCATGCAACTTTCTAATTTACTCTATCAATTGTTCGCCGTTCTCTTGCTATCTTTATTTAGAAATCAGGAATTTAAAGCTTAGGAGCCAGACCATTTTAGGTTCAGCACTCTGGATAGCGCTTGCTTATTGGTTGCTCAACCAAAAATGGGCCGACTCTTAAGCATTGCTTTCCTGCTTTTTAAATAAAGATAGCAAGAGAACGAAGAAAATTGATAATAGGAGTAAATTAGAAAGTTGCTTAAAATTGCATGCTCTATCTGAAGCATTAAAAAATAAAATAATAAAAAATGTTGGTTTAGTGTCCCTTTTAAAGTAATGGTAAACTCTCCCCTTTTTAAAATCATATCTGGAATGTTAGTGATATTTTAGATGGAGTTTAATTTATCAGTTGTAACAAAGATGCACTGTAACTTACTTTTTAATGTAGATATGAAATTCAAATACCCTGCACTCCGCCGCCCACATAAAAAGTAAATTTTTCTGTGAGCTAAAGATTTTAATTGTTGTCCAATACCATATGGGGAGAGCACTGATTGGCGAATAATTCAAAACGTTGGCTCACAGAAAAATTGACTTTTGAAGTGGGCGGCAGTGAGGTATTTAATTTTTTTAAATGTAATTTATAGCGCACAGATGAATGAGACTCCTCCATCTAACATTCCAGATCTGTTTTTTATAAAGGAGTTTACCATCACTTTAAAAAGCTGGGTCTGCTGAAAAAGGAGGTATGACTTTTTTTGTTTGAGTATGTTACAAATTTGAAATTTTTGTAAAGTCGAGTGCCACATAGCTATTTAGATTTGCCATATTGACTCTGCAGTTTTTTGTGCCTCCAAAGGTTCACAAACATTTAAATAAAGTGTTGTCAAAGTAAACCTGCCACCAGGTTCTTTTTCTTTATTAACCTGAGTTGAATATAACCTACTGGATATGGCACAACCACTCTTAGGGCAATGGGGCAAACAACCACAACTTCAGTGTAGTATCCATTTAATCAGACTACACTTTTTTTTTTTCTCTCTACAGAATTCTTGAATTGTAAATGGACCCTAAAGTGTAAAAATGAAGAGAACTTTTTTTTTATACATTTCCACTATTTGTATGGTCTTTTTTTTTTTTTTTTTGTTAGCATAAATGTTTTTATTGAACAATTTATTTGCATAAAAGCCCACAATAGATTATGTTCCTGGTCTGTAGGGTTTATAGATTGTCTGAGTGATACAGTTAAAATGCCTTTTTTTTTTTTTTTTTGGTTGGTTGGAAATTCCCACTACCTGGAGGAAACCTACTATAGAATTTGTGAAAGAATCTGACTTTTCTTGTTTCTTGTGTCTTGTTGCAATGTATCTGGTGCATAAGCAAACTCTCAATGTCAACAGGTTTGCTTCTGATTCTGTTAATTGTATCTTTTAATTGATTTAAATACTGTAGGAAAACAGTAGACTCCTTGCTATAAAGTTTTATTACAGCAGATAGTGAGTTATATTGACAATGTGCCTCTCCCATCGATAACATTAAAAATTAAATCTTTAAAACTTTAGTAAGAAGCTTATACACATGTATTAAAGGGATTTGATATTCCTTTTTTTCCTTCCATAAACATTTTCAAAATGTTTGTTATAAGTTACTTGAATAAACCATTTGTTGTCCCTTTCAACCAGTGAGCTTTAAACTTCTAGCGTTGAGTTGCAATTTCTGTTACTTGTGCTTTAAATTTATTTTACATTTTTTCTTAAATCTATTTGTAGAAAAAATAACGGTTGACTTCTGGTGCGCTTTTATATACACAGCGTAGTATAATCCCATTTTAATTTCTTTATTGAAATGTTGGCTCCCATAAATTGATAACATATTAAACTAATTTTATAGTGTTTTGAGAGGCTCCGTAGTGGGCTTGATTCATCAAGCAAGGCGGACAGGATCGTACATATTCACACCTGTCTGCCCCAGCTCGCCTGTGTCAGGCAGCAATCCGCTGCCGGAATTCAGCATTTCACGAGGGCACTATTTTGTGCTCCTGTGCAACACTGCCTGCGCATAGCCAATCACGCACGGGCAGGAGCTGTCAATCTCCCGGGTCAGACAAGACCGGGGAGATTGAAACTCTTCACCTAAGAAGTGGAGAAGAGGTTAGGGAAGCAGCACTCTGATGACCGCTGCTTGATAAATGCGGACCTGCAGTCATGGGGAGGGGGGGGGGGGGGATGGCTTGATAAATCGAGCCTGCCCTATAAGTCTGCATTTGCTGAGCTCAGAATAAATCACTTCTGACTTTTTCCATGACTGTTGGCAAAATATAGAATGTAGTTAATACTTCTCTGTGCAATATTTATTAATAGCAACACATACTTACCTGCTTATTTAATGTTGCCAGGCAAGAGATTAGTCCCCTGACTGAGGGTTGGCAGCATATATTAGTACAATGTACCCAAATTGTCTCTCTGCTTAGCTCCTCCATGTTCTGGCTCGTGTTAAAGGGACAGTCAAGTTACAGAGAGCAACGGTTTAAGCTCTTATAACTTAAAGGGACAGTCAAGTCAAAATTTAAACGTTCATGGTTTAGAAAGGGTATGCAATTTACTTTTATCATCAAATTTGCTTTCTTCTCTTGGTGTTTGTTGAAATCTAAACCTAGTTAGGCTCATATGCTAATTTCTAAGCCCTTGAAGTTCGCCGCTTATCTCAGTGCATTTAATAGTTTACAGACTTTTAAACCTAGTCAACATGTTACACATTATTTACTGCAATTTTTTTTTAGTGACCAAGCTCACCAACACACTTTCCATATTTTGGATAAGCCAATCCGGACTTATTACTGAAGTAGCCATTTTGTTAGCAAAGCCTGCCTTGTTTTACAGTTGGAACCTCTGCTGATGGCGATATAGCTCTAAGATTTAAATTGGAACATAATAATGAGAATATATTGCAAAGTTTTTTATTTTTTAATCTTATTAATCAAATGTTTAAATTTTAGAAATAATTGTTCTTTAAATCTGCTTCTCTCTGCAAGTAAAATCACTTATTCACCTTCACAAGAGTCTTACAGACCATATGTTAAAGCAGACATCCCCAAACTTGGCACTCCAGAGGTTTTGGAACTACATTTACCATGATCAGCCAGCTGATATACTGGCTGAGCATCATGGGAAATGTAGTTCCAAAACCTCTGCAGGGCCAAGTTTGAGGATATCTGCGTTTAAAGGAATATAAAAATAAAAAATGAAAGTGCATTGGGGTGCATTTTGCTTTGAAATAGAAGCATTTTTGAAATATACTTCCATTAGCAAAAATGCTTCTAGTAAGTTAGTCAGTCAGCAGTTATGTCTGACTCAATTTGTCTTCAGAAGCAATTCACACCAACACCACCAGCTCTCTCAGGAATAGTGTTTGAATCAGGGATAGACACAGACCAAGGCTGTGGCGGACATTTTCCAAAGTACAGACGTTGGTGAAGGACATCAAGGTACATTTCAAATTAAAAACATCAAGACACTCTCTTTACAGAGAGGGTAGTGGATACATGGTGAAATAGCCATCCAGCAGAAGTGGTAGAGACAGTGAAGTAGTTTAAACATGCATGGGATAGGCATAAGGTTATGCTAGATATAAGATAAGGCAAGAAACTAATGAAAGTATTCAGAAAATTGGGCAGACTAGATAGGCCGAATGGTTCCTATCTGCCGACATATTCTATGTTTCTATAAGTCAGGAGAGCGACACTTTGCTGTCAAATGGGCCGCACGTTGGACTCCCTTGGTCTAGTTCCACAAGTACAAATTAGTCATCTAATCAAAGAAGTTTAAAATAACATTTATATAAAGATTGCTTGTGGTATTACCTTTTATTTAATTTTTGTGGCTATATTGAGTCTGCAACTCCTGACCAAACCCACCCACCTTGATGTTAATTGCATGATCATCATGGTTGGTTACGTAATGTTTGTCAGAGTAGGCAGTGGTCTTCTACACACACACCAGCACCACGCTGCCGCACAGATCAAGGAATTGGGATGGGTTACGACTCACGGTTAGTTGACTGCAGGCAGCTTGCTTCTTCCCTCACTTTCCCGCTACTAAGCGAGGCGCCGCTTGGGGCAAGGAGGAGTGAGAATCAGCATGCATCTGTCCTACTCCTCCCTCCCCTCCAAAAAATGGGTGGCGGACACTGCCAGGGCCAGTCACGGACGCCAATGTCAGTGTACGGACACCTTGCCTATCCCTGGTTTGAATACTGGTGCACGGACACTCACAGGATATGTGTGTGGCATAAACACTAATCATTTACTAGAAGTATAATGCAAATATGCTTCTATTACAAAGTGAAATACACCCAGGCACATTTAAATGTTGACCTTTTTATCCCTTTAATGCTAAAGTGCAGAGATATCGGAGACCCTTTTTTATTATTTCAAATGTGTTTAGGCTGTACCATCTTTTTATATCTGTTTTGCATATTGTATTTCATGTAATTAGCAAGAGTCCATGAGCTAGTGACGTATGGGACGTATGGGATATACATTCCTACCAGGAGGGGCAAAGTTTCCCAAACCTTAAAATGCCTATAAATACACCCCTCACCACACCCACAATTCAGTTTTACAAACTTTGCCTCCTATGGAGGTGGTGAAGTAAGTTTGTGCTAGATTCTACGTTGATATGCGCTCTGCAGCAGGTTGGAGCCCGGTTTTCCTCTCAGCGTGCAGTGAATGTCAGAGGGATGTGAGGAGAGTATTGCCTATTTGAATGCAATGATCTCCTTCTACGGGGTCTATTTCATAGGTTCTCTGTTATCGGTCGTAGAGATTTATCTCTTACCTCCCTTTTCAGATCGACGATATACTCTTATATATATATATACCATTACCTCTGCTGATTTTCGTTTCAGTACTGGTTTGGCTTTCTACAACATGTAGATGAGTGTCCTGGGGTAAGTAAGTAAGCTTATTTTCTGTGACACTCTAAGCTATGGTTAGGCACTTTTTTATAAAGTTCTAAATATATGTATTCAAACATTTATTTGCCTTGACTCAGGATGTTCAACATTCCTTATTTTCAGACAGTCAGTTTCATACTTGGGATAAATGCATTTGTTTCAATCATTTTTTCTTACCTTAAAAAAATTTGACTTTTTCCCTGTGGGCTGTTAGGCTCGCGGGGGCAGAAAATGCTTCATTTTATTGCGTCATTCTTGGCGCGGACTTTTTTGGCGCAAAATTTTTTTTCTGTTTCCGGCGTCATACGTGTCGCCGGAAGTTGCGTCATTTTTTGACGTTTTTTTTGCGTCAAAAATGTCGGCGTTCCGGATGTGGCGTCATTTTTGTCGCCAAAAGCATTTAGGCGCCAAATAATGTGGGCGTCTTTTTTGGCGCTAAAAAATATGGGCGTCATTTTTGTCTCCACATTATTTAAGTCTCATTATTTATTGCTTCTGGTTGCTAGAAGCTTGTTCACTGGCATTTTTTTCCCATTCTTGAAACTGTCATTTAAGGAATTTGATCAATTTTGCTTTATATGTTGTTTTTTTCTTTTACATATTGCAAGATGTTCCACGTTGCAACTGAGTCAGAAGATACTTCAGGAAATTCACTGCCCAGTGCTGGAGCTACCAAGCTAAGTGTATCTGCTATAAACTTTTGGTATCTGTTTCTCCAGCTGTTGTTTGTATTGCATGTCATGTCAAACTTATTAATGCAGATAAAATTTCCTTTAGTACTGTTACATTACCTGTTGCTGTTCCGTCAACATTTAATTTTCAGAGTGTTCCTGATAACATAAGAGATTTTATTTTTTAAATCCATTAAGAAGGCTATGTCTGTTATTTCTCCTTCTAGTATACATAAAAGTCTTTTAAAACTTCTCTTTTTTCAGATGAATTTTTAAATGAACATCATCATTCTGATACTGATAATGGTTCTTCTGGTTCAGAGGTTTCTGTCTCAGAGGTTGATGCTGATAAATCTTTGTATTTGTTCAAGATGGAATTTATTCGTTCTTTACTTAAAGAAGTATTAATTGCATTAGAAATAGAGGATTCTGGTCCTCTTGATACTAAATGTAAACGTTTAAATAAGGTTTTTAAATCTCCTGTAGTTATTCCAGAAGTGTTTTATCTCCCTGATGCTATTTCTGAAGTAATTTCCAGGGAATGGAATAATTTGGGTAATTCATTTACTCCTTCTAAACGTTTAAGCAATTATATCCTGTGCCATCTGACAGATTAGAGTTTTGGGACAAAATCTCTAAGGTTAATGGGGCTGTCTCTACTCCTGCTAAACGTACTACTATTCCTATGGCAGATAGTACTTCATTTAAGGATCCTTTAGATAGGAAGATTGAATCCTTTCTAAGAAAAGCTTACTTATGTTCAGGTAATCTTCTTAGACCTGCTATATTTTTAGCGGATGTTGCTGCAGCTTCAACTTTTTGGTTAGAAGCTTTAGCGCAACAAGTATCAGATCATAATTTTATAGCATTATTATTATTCTATAACATGCTAATAATTTTATTTGTGATACCATCTTTTGATATCATTAGAGTTGATGTCAGGTATATGTCTCTAGCTATTTTAGCTAGAAAAGCTTTATGGCTTAAAACTTGGAATGCTGATATGTCTTCTAAGTCAACTTTGCTTTCCCTTTCTTTCCAGGGTAATAAATTATTCGATTTTCAGTTGGATTCTATTATCTCAACTGTTACTGGAGGGAAGGGAACTTTTTTACCAAAGGATAAAAAAAATCTAAGGTAAATTTAGGTCTAATAATCATTTTCGTTCCTTTCCTCACAACAAGGAACAAAAGCCTGATCCTTCATCCTCAGGAGCGGTATCAGTTTGGAAACCATTTCCAGTTTGGAATATATCCAAGCCTTATAGAAACCTGTAGCCAGCTCCTAAATACCCATGAAGGTGCGGCCCTCATTCCAGCTCAGCTGGTATGGGGCAGTTTACGTTTTCTTTTAAGGTACAGAATTGGCTTCAAGTTAAGGCCTCCTGCAAAGAGATTTTTTTTTTTTTTTTCCTGTGTCCCAGTAAACACAGCAAAGGCTCAGCATTTCTGAAATGTGTTTCAGATCTAGAGTTGGCTGGAGTAATTATGCCAGTTCCAGTTCTGGAACAGGGGCTGGGGTTTTATTCTATCTCTTCATTGTACACAAAGAAGGTCAATTCCTTCAGACCAGTTCCGGATCTATCTATATTGAATCGTTATGTAAGGATACCAACATTCAAGATGGTAACTGTAGGACTATCCTGCCTTTTGTTTAGCAAGGGCATTATATGTCTACAATAGATTTACAGGATGCATATTCCGATTCATCCAGATCACTTTTAGTTTCTGAGATTCTCTTTTTAGACAAGCATTACCAGTTTTGTGGCTCTACCGTTTGGCCTAGCGTCAGCTCCAAGAATTTTTTTCAAAGGTTCTCGGTGCCCTTCTGTCTGTAATCAGAGAACAGGGTTTTGGTATTTCCTTATTTGGACGATATCTTGGTACTTGCTCAGTCTTCACATTTTCGCAGAATCTCATACAAATCGACTTGTGTTGTTTCTTCAAGATCATGGTTGGAGGATCAATTTAACAATCAGTTCATTGTTTCCTCAGACAAGGGTAACCTTTTTAGGTTTCCAGATAGATTCAGTGTCTATGACTCTGTCCTTGTCAGATAAGAGAAGTTTAACATTGATATCAGCTTGTCAAAACCTTCAGTCACAATCATTCCCTTTGGTAGCCTTATGCATGGGAAATTTTAGGTCTTAGGACTGCCGCATCGGATGCGATCTCCTTTGCTCATTTTCACATGCGACCTCTTCAGCTCTGTATGCTGAACCAGTGGTGCAGGGATTACACAAAGATATCTCAATTAATATCTTTAAACCGATTATACGACACTCTCTGACATGGTGGACAGTTCACCATCGTTTAGTTCAGGGGGCTTCTTTGTTCTTCCGACCTGGACTATAATCTCAACAGATGCAAGTCTTACAGGTTGGGGAGCTGTGTGGGGGTCTCTGACGGCACAAGGGGTTTGGGAATCTCAGGAGGTGAGATTTCCGATCAATATTTTGGAACTCTGTGCAATTTTCAGAGCTCTTCAGTCTTGGCCTCTTCTGAAGAGAGAGTTGTTCATTTGTTTTCAGATAGACAATGTCACAGCTGTGGCATACATCAATCATCAAGGAGGGACTCACAGTCCTCTGGCTATGAAAGAAGTATCTCGAATTTTGGTTTGGGCGGAATCCAGCTCCTGTCTAATCTCTGCGGTTCATATCCCAGGTATAGACAATTGGGAAGCGGATTATCTCAGTCGCCAAACGTTGCATCCGGGCGAATGGTCTCTTCACCCAGAGGTATTTCTTCAGATTGTTCAAATGTGGGAACTCCCAGAAATAGATCTGATGGCTTCTCATCTAAACAAGAAACTTTCCTGGTATCTGTCCAGATCCTGGGATCCTCGGGCGGGGGCAGTGGATGCATTATCACTTCCTTGGAAGTATCATCCTGCCTATATCTTTCCGCCTCTAGTTCTTCTTCCAAGAGTATTCTCCAAGATTCTAAGGAATGCTCGTTTGTCCTGCTGGTAGCTCCAGCATGGCCTCACAGGTTTTGGTATGCGGATCTTGTCCGGATGGCCTCTTGCCTTTTTTTCCATCAGGATCTCAAATCCTTAAATTTTAAGGTATAGAGTTTGAACGCTTGATTCTTGGTCAAAGAAGGTTTCTCTGACTCTGTGTTTAATACTATGTGACAGGCTCGTAAATCTGTATCTAGTGAGATATATTATAGAGTCTGGAAGACTAATATTTCTTAGTGTCTTTCTCATCATTTTTTCTTGGCATTCTTTTTGAATACCGAGAATTTTTCAGTTTCTTCAGGATGGTTTAGATAAAGGTTTGTCCGCAAGTTCCTTGTAAGGACAAATCTCTGCTCTTTCTGTTCTTTTTTCACAGAAGGATTGCTAATCTTCCTGATATTTCATTGTTTTGTACAAGCTTTGGTTCGTATAAACCTGTCATTGAGTCAATTTCTCTTCCTTGGAGTTTGAATTTGGTTCTGGGGGCTTTTCAAGCTCCTCCTTTTGAACCCATGCATTCTTTGGTCGTTATATTACTTTCTTGGAAAGTTTTGTTTCTTTTGGCCATCTCTTCTGCCAGAAGAGTGTCTGAATTATCTGCTCTTTCTTGTGAGTCTCCTTTTCTGATTTTTCATCAGGATGAGGCGGTGCTGCGAACTTCTTTTGAATTTTTTACCTAAGGTTGTGAATTCTAACAACCTTAGTAGAGAAATTGTGGTTCCTTCATTATGTCCTAATCCTATGAATTCTAGGAGAAATCATTGCATTCTTTGGATGCTGTTAGAGTTTTGTATTATTTGTCATCTTTTCCGGTTCTAGAAAAGGCCAGAAAGCTTCTGCCATTTCTTTGGCATCTTGGTTGAAATCTTTATTTCATCATGCTTATGTCGAGTCGGGTAAAACTCCGCCTCTAAGGATTACAGTTCATTCTACTAATTCAGTTTCTACTTCCTGGGCGTTTAGGAATGAAGCTTCGATTGATCAGATTTGCAAAGCAGCAACTTGGTCCTCTTTGCATACTTTTTCTAAATTCTACCATTTTGATGTGTTTTCTTCTTCTGAAGCAGTTTTTGGTAGAAAAGTACTTCTGGCAGTGGTTTCAGTTTGAATCTTCTGCTTGTTTTTCATTAAACTTTATTTTGGGTGTGGATTATTTTCAGCAGGAATTGGCTGTCTTTATTTTATCCCTCCCTCTCTAGTGACTCTTGTGTGGAAAGATCCACATCTTGGGTAGTCATTATCCCATACGTCACTAGCTCATGGACTCTTGCTAATTACATGAAAGAAAACATAATTTATGTAAGAACTTACCTGATAAATTCATTTCTTTCATATTAGCAAGAGTCCATGAGGCCCGCCCTTTTTTGTGGTGGTTATGATTTTTTTGTATAAAGCACAATTATTCCAATTCCTTATTTTATATGCTTTCGCACTTTTTTCTTATCACCCCACTTCTTGGCTATTCGTTAAACTGAATTGTGGGTGTGGTGAGGGGTGTATTTATAGGCATTTTAAGGTTTGGGAAACTTTGCCCCTCCTGGTAGGAATGTATATCCCATACGTCCCATATGTCACTAGCTCATGGACTCTTGCTAATATGAAAGAAATGAATGTTACGGTTACCCTTAGTCTCGCTGAGAGATGGACCGCTTAGTAGCCTGGATCCCTATTGCTAAAGAGGGGAGAAGCTGCTTTCCATAGTATTCTATATGAGTCTCGCAAATATAGAATAATCTCCCTTAGCTGTAGTACAGCTAGGATACCCTTCTGCCCACAAAAACGAGTCAACGCTGCGATTGAGGGTCAAACAAGAACTCAGCACTGGGATGCCCAGCCTGCTTTTTATTAAGGTTACATGCACACAGGCAGGGGGGGGGAAGCACAAAATCCCCCATCACACATTTAGATAGAGAGCACTGTCCTTTGACAGGCCACAATAGGATTACAGTACTTAAGATAACAAGTTTACAAGTTCATCTTATCAATTAGCAGTCTGGCTCCAGAGGTGATTAGACAATGGGATTGGTTATCCCTAAACTTAGAGCTGAGGCCAGCAAAAATGTGTATTTAGGCAATAGTTTCTAAAAGCTGAAAAAAAAGAGTTAACTCTTTATGAAATGATACTTGTTACGGTTTTCTTGGAGCCCTTCTTAGGCGCTGGCTTGCTGGTTCAGGCATTGCTGCTGGGAAATAAGCTCTTCACAACAAAATAACTAATGCTTCTGTAACAGTGCTCCCTTTCTGTGGAACACTCTGGCAGACACGGTCTGACCCCTTTTCGGGGCAGACTAAGGCTGTCCAGACCGCTGGTTATGCGGGGCTGAGGTCTGTTTGTCTGGACAACCCGTCGGCGTTGCCATTCTGTTTCCCAGGTCTGTAAGTAATGGTGAAATTGAAGGGTTGCAACGATAAGCTCCAACGTAATAGCCTGCCGTTATCTCCAGAGACCCGGTTCAGCCACACCAACGGGTTATGGTCGGTGACCAGAGTGAACTCCTGACCATATAAATAGGGAGTCAATTTCTTTAATGCCCACACCAAAGCCAAACACTCCTTTTCGACTGCTGCATAGCTGACTTCGCGGGGCAGGAGCTTCCGGCTGATGTAGGCAACTGGATGCTCCCCTCCATCTTCGCCTACTTGGCTGAGGACAGCTCCCAGCCCGAACATGGAAGCGTCTGTATGGACGATAAAACGTTTGTTAAGGGCTGGGGCCGCCAAGACAGGAGCGTTAATTAGAGCATTTTTGAGAGCCTGGAAAGCCGTTTCACAGTGGGGAGACCACAGGACCTGTCGAGGTAAGTTCTTCTTGGTCAAGTCAGTCAGGGGTTTGGCAAGTGTGCTGTAGTCTGGTACGAACCGTCTATAGTACCCTGCCGTGCCCAGGAAGGCTAGGACCTGAGTCTTAGTGATGGGGGTGGGCCAATTGGCGACAGCTTCTATTTTGGCCGGCTCTGGTCGCTGCTTTCCACACCCCACCCGGTGACCCAGGTACTGTACCTCGGCCATCCCAAAGTGGCATTTTTCTGGCTTCAGAGTCAGGCCAGCAGCCCAGATCTGATCCAGAACCATTCCCACATGAGCTAAGTGGTCCTCCCAGGACTCACTGTGGATCGCTATGTCGTCCAGGTAGGCGCAAGCAAAACTCTGGAAGCCATCCAGGAGCCTATCCACCAAGCGCTGGAATGTAGCTGGGGCATTCTTCATCCCAAACGGCATTACCCTAAACTGATATAAGCCGAATGGGGTGACGAATGCCGACTTGGGGATAGCCTCCGGGGCCAGGGGAATCTGCCAGTAACCTTTGCAGAGGTCAATAGTGGTCAGGTAATTTCCCCTGGCTATACGATCGAGTAGCTCGTCTACCCTGGGCATAGGGTAAGCGTCCGTCACGGTATTTTCATTGAGCCTCCGATAGTCTACACAGAACCGGGTGGTCCCATCTTTCTTGGGCACCAAGACAACTGGGGAGGCCCATGGACTATCGGAGGGCTCAATTACCCTGAGCTGGAGCATCTCATCGATCTCCTTCTTCATTCCTGTCCTAACTGCTTCGGGGATTCGGTACGGAGCCTGGCGCAAGGGAGCTTGTCCCGGAGTATCTACCTGGTGGGTGGTTAAAGTAGTGTACCCTGGCTTCGGGGAGAAGGTGAGGTGTTTGGACTGGAGGAGTTGGTTGAGCTGCTCCCTTTCAGTGGGGCTAAGTCGGTCCCCTATCTGAACCTGCGCCACTATACCTGTGGGGAGACTCTTTTCTAATAGGTCTGGAATGGGTAAACTGTCGGGGTCTTCCTGAGGGGAACAACATACGGCCGTCACGTTCTCTGGTCGCTCAAAATATTCCTTGAGCATGTTTACATGGAATGTCTTTCTAAGATTGTTGTCATGGCAGCTAGCTATCACATAAGTGGTGTCTCCCCTTTTCTCTACGATCTGGTAGGGACCCTGCCAGGACGCCTGCAATTTGTCTGTCTTCACCGGCTTAAGTACTAACACCTTTTGTCCTATGGTGAAGATTCTCTTTCGGGCCCCCCGATCGTACCATACTTTCTGTCTTCTCTGGGCCAACTGGAGATTAGCCCGCACGGATTTGGCTAATTGCTCCATTCGGTCCCTGAGTTCCAGCACGTATGGCACAATGGGGACACCGTCAGCCTCCATCTCTCCCTCCCAGTGCTCCCGGATCAGGTTTAGGGGTCCCCGTACCTTTCTTCCGTAGAGCAACTCGAAGGGAGAGAACCCTGTCGTTTCCTGGGGCACCTCCCGATAAGCAAATAGGAGGTGCGGCAGGAAGCGTTCCCAGTCTCGGTATTCCTGAGTGAACGTCTTGAGCATTTGCTTGAGGGTCCCATTGAAACTCTCACACAGCCCGTTCGTCTGGGGGTGGTATGGGGAGCTCAGGAGGGACTTAATTTTGCAAACCTGCCACAGTTGTTGGGTTAATTCAGCCGTAAATTGGGTGCCTCGGTCGGATAGGATTTCTTTTGGAAATCCTACCCGGGAGAACACCTGTACTAGTGCATTCGCTACCGTATCCGCTTGTATGTTGGATAGGGCGACAGCCTCTGGGTACCTGGTAGCGTAGTCCACTACGGTAAGAATGTAGCGCTTACCGGAGGGACTAGGGGTAGCCAGTGGTCCCACTAGGTCAATAGCAACCCGGCTGAAGGGTTCCTCTACAATGGGCATATTTACTAGCTGGGCTTTAGGGTGATCGCCTCGCCTTCCTACTCGTTGACACACATCGCAGGTTTTACAGTAAGTTCTAACGTCAGCGTGCACCCCTGGCCAAAAGAACGTGTGAGTAATGCGGTGTAGGGTACGGGTAACGGCTAGGTGGCCTGCTAAGGGGATGTCGTGGCCTATTTTGAGGATTTCTTGACGGTATTTGTGGGGCACTACCAGCTGTCGCCTACGCTGTCCCCTTTTCTCTGTCCAGCGGTATAGTTTCCCTTTTTCCCATAAGAATGTTTCGTTATCTGCCCCGCCCCCTCCGGTCTCTGCTCGTTCCCGGTACTTTTGTAAGGTCGGGTCAGTCTTAGACTCTGCCTCGAAAGCATCTGGGGTGTCCCAGGGTATGGGGCCTAACCTGTCAGGCAAGGTCGGGGTAGGTCTTACCTGTGTCTCCCGCACTGGTGAGAGCTCTCGCTCGGTCCGGGCTTGGGCCCGTGTAGTCACTGGGTCCGCCTCGTTGTTGCATACTGGAGCATAGGCAGAAGTCATGGGGCCCAAATCGTTGCCCAGTAGTACTTCGGCAGGTAAATTATCCATTAGGCCCACGTTCACAGCCCCCTTTCCCGCTCCCCAATCAAGATGCACTTTAGCTGTTGGAATTTTGTACACATCCCCCCCCGCCACTCTAACGGCCACAGTCTGTCCGGATCGCTTGTGCTCTGGCACCAAATGACTCTGTACCAGCGTGATAGTAGCCCCTGTGTCTCGCAATCCCTCGGTAGATCGCCCCTCGAGCCATACCCTCTGCCGATGGTGCTGGCGGTTATCTGAGGCAGCATATACAGGGTCTGCCTCGTGAAGCGGCCCCACATATCCCTCCATAGGGGCCTCTTGGTTAACACAGAGGGCCCGGGCCGGACGATAGGACCCAGAGGGGTAATTGTAATTCCTGGGTGTCTGGTGCGTATTAAGGGGGCAGCTAGCCATGAAATGCCCTGGTTGCTTGCATCGGTGGCAAGTCGGTCTGTGACGCTCAGAGCTGTTATTGGGTGGTCCTGAGTGTCGGACGGGCCCTGTGGGCACCGGGGCTCGGAATTCAGCACGAGGGGGTGCACGGTAAACCTCTCTCGGTTCGACCCGTGCTGGAGCTCGGTAGTTCATGGGTTCGTGAAGACGGGAGTCATAATGTTCATCGGCCAATTTGGCTGCTTCTTCTAAGGTAGAAGGCCGCCTGTCTCGCAGCCATTCCTTCCCTTGCTGTTCCATGCCATTATAAAAATGTTCTAAGAGAAACAATTGTAAAATTTCCTCCCCAGTCACCGCTTTACTTCCGCTCAGCCAGTGATTTGCCGCTCTCCGCATTCGGTGCGCCCATTCCATATGGGTATCGTTAGGCTTCTTTTCCGTGCCCCGAAACTGTCGGCGATACGTGTCCGGAGTTACAGCGTACCGTCGCAACAGTGTCTCCTTAACTAGCTCATACTGTGTCACTTCCTTAGCACCCAGAGTACGAAAGGCTTCCAGGGCTCGCCCGGATAGTTTCCCAGACAATATCGTGGGCCACTCTCTGTTGGGAATCTGGTGCAGGGCACATTGCCTTTCGAAGTCCGCCAAATATTCATCAATCCCTGTCTCGCTCTCTAGAAAGGGTCGAAATGCCGTATAGGGTATCTTGGGCCTCCCAGCATTTTCGACAGGGATGATTACCTGCGGGGCTACAGCATTGCGGTGTGCGTTCGCTAGGTTGAGTTTGTGGGCTCGAGTCTCTCGTATATCCTCGTCCGCCTCCGCCATCAACTGCTGTACCAATTCCATGGAGGGGTTCGGCCCGTATAATGAGAGCCTTTCCCGAACAATCCTGTTTTTTTCGTCACTAATCGTGGTCGGTGTTTCCGCCATTGTGAAGCTCTGATCCAGTTCGTTCAATTCTGCGATCAGCTCTCTCCTCGTCCGGTTGCTGGCGTACCCCCCTCTGCTTTCAAGTAAATCATTTAGGGTTGTACGCTTCAATTTTTCGTAAGCGCTCTCCATCCGTTCTGTACCTCTCCTAGGAAATCCAGGAAAATCCCGCCGCTGCCGCCAAATGTTACGGTTACCCTTAGTCTCGCTGAGAGATGGACCGCTTAGTAGCCTGGATCCCTATTGCTAAAGAGGGGAGAAGCTGCTTTCCATAGTATTCTATATGAGTCTCGCAAATATAGAATAATCTCCCTTAGCTGTAGTACAGCTAGGATACCCTTCTGCCCACAAAAACGAGTCAACGCTGCGATTGAGGGTCAAACAAGAACTCAGCACTGGGATGCCCAGCCTGCTTTTTATTAAGGTTACATGCACACAGGCAGGGGGGGGGAAGCACAAAATCCCCCATCACACATTTAGATAGAGAGCACTGTCCTTTGACAGGCCACAATAGGATTACAGTACTTAAGATAACAAGTTTACAAGTTCATCTTATCAATTAGCAGTCTGGCTCCAGAGGTGATTAGACAATGGGATTGGTTATCCCTAAACTTAGAGCTGAGGCCAGCAAAAATGTGTATTTAGGCAATAGTTTCTAAAAGCTGAAAAAAAAGAGTTAACTCTTTATGAAATGATACTTGTTACGGTTTTCTTGGAGCCCTTCTTAGGCGCTGGCTTGCTGGTTCAGGCATTGCTGCTGGGAAATAAGCTCTTCACAACAAAATAACTAATGCTTCTGTAACAATGAATTTATCAGGTAAGTTCTTACATAAATTATGTTTTTTCATAGAATATATTTTACAGTTTATATTGCCAGACATGCTTTATTTTGTTCAGGTGAGTTTTTTTTTTTTTCAACTTCCCATGTTGTATACAGTGTATGGGTCAATTTATTAAAGGCTTTGCAAGCCTTTCAACCCCCTATGACTGCAGGTTCTCACAAGAGAGCCTGCAGTATGTATTTAACAAGCAGTTGTCATCAGACTGCTTCTTTCCTAACCTTTCATTTCGATCTCCTTGGTTTCATCCAACCGTGGAGATTAACAGCTCCTGCCCGCTCATCATAGGCTGTGCATGGGCAGGGGGCGGAATTGCACGCAAGCACAAATTAGCGCTCGTGTGCAATGCTGAATTCCGCCAGCGGTGAGCTGCTGCGACAGGGGCGCGTATATGCTCCTCTGTCCGCCGCACCTTGATCGACCCCTTAGACTTCTAATCTTGAGCAGGACAATTAGACCACATTGTATTAGTCATAGACGGATGAAAATACTGAGCTCCTTTTGTAAACAAAAAATTATCTGAAAACAGCTGGTTTGTCTGCGCAGTAAACTGTATCATATTATTACCTATTTGTTATATGATGGCGTGGTGTGTGCGTGCATAGTGATACTGGATATTTACAAAAGGGTTTGGTTACCCAATCAATAAAACTAACATGATTCTTTCCGACCCTAATTCAAGGAACTAAACCTAAGACATCACTTAAAGGGACATAAAACAAGTTGGGATAGAGTCAAAATATAATATTTACTTTAATTACTTTACCTGCAAATTTATACTGCAGTGCCTCGCCATTAACACTTTCTTTTAAGTTTCCAAATTGTATAGCTCTAACTCCCCCCCCCCCCCCCCACACACACACACACACACACTTCCTTCTATGGCTGCATCTATATCCACCTTTGATTTGGTAGAATACAAGACTTTAACAGTCATTATCTGCTGGAGCAAGCCTAGAAGCAAATAAGCTGCTATGAACTCAGTTGAAATACAATGCCTGTGTTTCTGATGCTAAACACTGATAAGGGGAGGTGGATCAGACTACACCAGACAGCATGGCTATGTAATTAATTTTGCTTATTTTTGAAAATTATTTTAAAATACTTGCCAGCAATGTCAAACAATTTTTTTATGCAATTTTTTTTTTACTTAATTAGCCCTTTTAAGATGTGCACAGATCTCAACCTGTTTTATGGCACTTTAAAGGACCAGTAAATACAGTAGGTTTGCATAAGCAACACATGCATGATAACAAGACAATGCAATAGCACTTTGTAAGAAAAAATATTCCACTCATTTGAAGTTCAGACTAATTTGTGTATTTCCACTTCTCCCCTCTTAATGTGACAACCATCAGCCAATCACAAATTTATATACGTATATTGTGTGAATTATTGCACATGCTCAGGAGCTGGTGATTCAAAGTGTAAATATAAAGACTGCACATTTTGTTAATGGAAATAAATTGGAAAGTTATTTTAAAAATTGCTGCTCTGTCTGAATTATGAAAGTTTAATTTTGAATAGTGTTCCTTTAAAAGATCTGCTTTAGATGCAATATATGTTTAATAGTGATTAGTTAAAGGGACAGTAAAAGTCAACATTTTAAACCTTCATGATTAAGATAGAGCATGCAATTTTAAACAACTTTCCAATTTGATTTCTCATCACTCGCCTCATTTTCTTGATATCCTTTGTTAAAGAGTAAACCTAGGTAGACTCGGCAGCAGTATTGCACTTCTGGGAGTTGGGTGTATTTCACTCATCTCTAAAACATGTACTGGTCACACCTATCCTCAAACAACCTTCTCTTGATCCAACCTCCCCATTCAATTACCACCCTATTTCCCTACTCCCTCTTGCCTCAAAGCTTCTTGAAAAGCTAGTATATGCATGCCTATCCCATTTCCTCACATTAAATTCCCTCCTTGACCCACTGCAATCTGGATTTCGCCCCCATCACTCCAGAGACGGCAATCGTTAAGGTTACCAACGACCTACTTACAGCAAAAGCCACTTCTCTCTGCTTATCCTCGATCTGTCTGCAGCCTTTGATACTCTGGACCACCCTTTTTACTCCAAACCTTTGGCATTTGTGACACAGCCCTCTTGTGGTTCTCTTCCTACCTGTCTAACAGTACCTTTAGTGTAGCCTTCTCTGGGGCTTCCTCTGCCCTGCTACCACTTTCTGTTGGGGTACTGCAAGGCTCTGTCCTCGGTCCCCTTCCCTTATTCTACACGTCATTAGGTTCCTTAATAAAGTCCCACGTGTTTCAATATAATTTGTATGCCAACACCCAAATCTATCTCTCTCCACCAGACCTATCTCCTCCCTTGTTAACCTGTGTCACGGTCTCTCATATCTCATCTTGGATGTCCTCTCACTACCTTAAGCTAAATCTCTCCAAAACTGAGCTCCTTATTTTCCCCCCTTCTAAAATCTCCACCCCCATCTCTGTTGACAACTCCATTACCCCTACCCCACATGCCCAATGTCTTGGGGTCACATTTGACTCAGATCTTTCTTTTACTCCTCACATTCAGTCCTTGGCTAAATCCTGCTGCTTCCACCTTTTTTTTTAAAAAAATCTCTAAAATTGGACATTTCCTTAAACAAGACACGACTAAGATTTTAATCCACTCTCTCTCATCCTTTCCTGCCTCGACTACTGCAGCTCTCCCTAGCTGCCGCCTAGCTCCTTTACAATACACAATGAATGCCTCTGCCAGGCTCATCTTCCTTTCATGTTGCTCTATATCTGCTGCACCTCTCTACTAATTCCGTCACTGGCTTCCTCTTGCCTCCAGGATTAAACACAAAATTCTGACATACAAGGCCCTCCAGTCCCCTTAGCTCTGTTCACAATCTTACTCTACTCCTCTCGTTACTGCCTCACATCCCCGTTTACAGGCGTTCTCCAGACTGGCTCCCATCTTGTGGAACTCTCTGCCTTTCTCAACAAGACTCTCCCCTAGTTTTTGAAGTTTCAAGCTCTCGATAAATACTCTACTGTTCAGGGATGCATACAACCTACACTAACCTTTCCTATTGCCAGTTCCTCTCCTCCATTGCTATCTGCCATGAATCCCCTTAGCATGTAAGCCTAAGACCCCGACTGTTTGCAGATCACCTTCATAAGAGCTGACTACATTAGTCCGACTCGGCAGGGCACTCTACCCATTTGCTACCTATAAATGTTGCCTTGTATACCGCATATGTTTATAGCACAGCGGAATCTGTTGGCGCTCTACAAATAATTAATCAGTGAAGAGGCATATATTTGTAGTCAAACAACTAGCTTCCAGCAGTGAATTGCCAAGATAAGACTTTGATTTAGACCGAACATCCATATGTTAAACAACTATCCAAAATACTTTAGTTATCAAAGTTTAGTTTTGAGTTTATTGGGTTTTTTTTTGTTTGTTTTTTATTTTGTATTTCTTTTATTGTCCAGATGTTTCTGGGACAGATGGGTGCAAGTTTTGTGTGTGTGTTTTTTTTCTTGTTCTTTGTATAAATAAAAGTACAGTATATGGTACAAGGGGAATGGTAAACTTAGACTTTGGAACACTTGCTATTTATGTGTTTAATAAAACAAAAACTTTTTAAATTAAATACCCGATAATCAGTCAATTTTTGTTTTCTCTCCAGTTTTCATAACATTGAAATAAAAAGCGATACTTTGACAAGCAGAGGTGTTGTGTTTTCCTGTTATTTCTAGCAATACCATAAATTTGCTCATACTTCATTTATGTTTTTACTTGGGAGACTCTACTAAAGCTTTTAAAACCCGGGGGGGGGGGGGGGGAGAGGGGAGACATGCACATTTAATTACCCTTATCTTTTTATATTCTTCCTGTAAATACGTCATCCTGCAAATTACTCCTTAACCTACAACCCTTCAACTGGATATCATGTCCTCTTGTTCAGTTTGCTCTTTTTGAAAAAAAAAAAATACTTTTATCCCCAACATTATTGAATCTAATAAATGTACATGAAACACTTTGAAATTGTAATATAAAATGTCATATTATATGGTTTAGGAAAAAGCGCACACCTAAAACATAAAAAACCCCTAAAACCTTTGTGCAGTGGACTTGTAATGAGCGGCGTTGACCGTATTGGATGGTGGTGGCCCCATATATCTTTCCTACTGGTTAAAGATAATTGATGAAATTGAAACAATTTTACAGAAACCCTTCCCTCGGACACTTTGGTCTTGCTCCTTAACTAGTCCCCTAAGATATCTTACTCTGCTCAAATTATGGTGTATGGTGCTAGATTTTTAATACCGTAGAGAAACTCCATAGTGTCCATGTGGAGAAATAGTCTGTGCTAAATAGATACTTAGGTAGGCATCTGGAGCACTACAGGGCAGGAAATAGTGCTGCCATTTAGTGCACTTGCAGATACTTATATTCTTGCAAAACTGCTGCCATATAGTGCTCCAAAAATCGGCCGGTTCCTAAGCATACATCCCTGCTTTTCAATAAATGATACCAAAGGAACAAAGAAAAAATTAATAGAAGTAAATTAGAAAGTTGTTTAAAATCGCATACTCTATCTGAATCATGGTAGAAAAATGTGGGTTTTTAACGAAGATCAATGTTAAGTTATGGCAACTAAGTATGCTAAACTGGTCCTTACATTTTGTATTTACTGTTACATTCAAGAAAAGTTCCAGCTTACTTGCTTGTCCTATACATTTCAGTCTTTTTTTTTTTTTTTTTTTTTTTTTTTTTTATTGCCCTGTTATTAAAGGACCATTCAATGCAGTAGCAAGTGCATAATAAAGACAATACAATAGCACCTACTCTAAACTTCAAATAAGCACTAGATTTTATTTCTCACAAATTTATTTTTTCTCCCATCTTCTGGCCCCCTGTATCATGTGATAGACATCAGCCAATCACAGACTAGTATGCGTATACCCTGTGAGCTTGTGCACATGCTCAGTAGGATCTTGTTCCCCAGAAAGTGTCAATATAAAGAGCATTATTTGATAATGGATGTAAATTGGAAAGTGTCTTAAAACTGCATGTTCTGTCTGAATCATACAAGTTTTTATTTTGACTTGAGTGTCCCTTTAATTGCTTCAAGAAAGCTCGTTAGGAAAAAAAAAAGTAATGGATACATTGCAAAGATTTTTTTTAATTTTATTTTATCAATGGTTGGTATAGCAGTCTCAAACGATGCAGGGTTTGCAATAAAATGACAATAGCAATTATCTACTCCATTAAACACTCCAATAAATATACCTGGATTAGCTCATCTAAAGAAGACCAAGAGATGGGTGAGTTTGGCTACTAAAAAAAATTTGCAGCGGATGTGTGTAGGCTATGTTTCCCTATATTTAAGCCTTATTTCCTCTGCGGCGGCCAGTTAAGGACCGTTATTAATTTAGTTACTTATGTATGTTTTGTATGCATGTACCTGATCAGAGATCAACAAATTTGTTTAAAATTTGATATCTAGTAAGAATATTTGGGCCAGACAGATATTTTTATATATATTGAGAATAACCGTGAAAGTCTAGGTGCCAGGCAGAATAAAGTACATTGCAAAGTGTAATTTGTCGCTTAATGTCCCTATAGATCTCTGTGCTCATCAATGTCGTCACTGTGGATGATTTTTATGTTGTGTATCGACAGCACTTCTGCTACGTACTCATGTCGGCTATTATTGTTTTGCAGAAAGAAATTTTCCCGCAGCATTCAGATGACAGTATTTACTATGATAATTGGAGCATTTATAGCTGCCAGGTAAGTGCACAGTTACAGTACAGCTGATTTGCTAGTGGCATCCATCTGGTGTCTTTGCTTTTTTCTTACAAATTCTTAGTGCAATGTATGTGAGCAGGTATGTTTACATGGTTGCCCCGGGGGTAAAACGTTTTGATAGTGTCCCAAAATGAGTGATTTAAAAATAAAATAAAATTCCCCTTGTTAATTTCTAATAATCAATTGCAACTTGATAGCTGATTAATAGAAAATTTTAAGTGCTACTATCACAGCCAATAAAACCAATCAGTATGGTGGTTGTCCAGTAAACGCCAGTCTCTGTGTCTCTCTGGTGCTCTTTTTTTTCACATTCTCTTTGACGTTTGCTTTCACTCTTTTCCATGTGTGGTGGTGGTTTTGTGTGTGTGGGGGGTTTTCTCCACCCTTGCGCTCTTTCTCTTATACCTTTTACACGTGTAATACCTTTATTATCCTTGTTCTGGCTCTCAAAGTAAGTAAACTTATTTTCTCCAACATAGGTGTGTCCGGTCCACGGCGTCATCCTTACTTGTGGGATATTCTCTTCCCCAACAGGAAATGGCAAAGAGCCCAGCAAAGCTGGTCACATGATCCCTCCTAGGCTCCGCCTACCCCAGTCATTCTCTTTGCCGTTGTACAGGCAACATCTCCACGGAGATGGCTTAGAGTTTTTTAGTTAGGAGAACAAGGGATGGGGTTCTACTCCAATCTGTTCATAGTTCCCAAAAAAGAGGGAACGTTCAGACCAATCTTAGATCTCAAGATCTTGAACAAGTTTCTCAAGGTTCCATCGTTCAAGATGGAAACCATTCGAACACTTCTTCCTTCCATCCAGGAAGGTCAATTCATGACCAAGGTGGATTTCAAGGATGCGTATCTACATATTCCTATCCACAAGGAACATCATCGGTTCCTAAGGTTTGCATTCCTGGACAAGCATTTCCAGTTCGTGGCATTTTCTTTCGGATTAGCCACTGCTCCTAGGATTTTCTCATAGGTACTAGGGTCCCTTCTGGCGGTGCTAAGACCAAGGGGCATTGCTGTAGTACCTTACTTGGACGACATTCTGATTCGAGCGTCGTCCCTTCCTCAAGTAAAGGCTTACACGGACATTGTCCTGGCCTTTCTCAGATCTCACGGATGGAAAGTGAACGTGGAAAAGAGTTCTCTATCTCCGTCAACGAGGGTTCCCTTCTTGGGAACTATAATAGACTCCTTAGAAATGAGGATTTTTCTGACAGAAGCCAGAAAAACAAAACTTCTAGACTCTTGTCGGATACTTCATTCCGTTCCTCTTCCTTCCATAGCGCAGTGCATGGAAGTGATAGGTTTGATGGTAGCGGCAATGGACATAGTTCCTTTTGTGCGCATTCATCTAAGACCATTACAACTGTTCATGCTCAGTCAGTGGAATGGGGACTATTCAGACTTGTCTCCGAAGATACAAGTAAATCAGAGGACCAGAGACTCATTCCGTTGGTGGCTGTCCCTGGACAACCTGTCACAAGGGATGACCTTCCGCAGACCAGAGTGGGTCATTGTCACGACCGACGCCAGTCTGATGGGCTGGGGCGCGGTCTGGGGATCCCTGAAAGCTCAGGGTCTTTGGTCTCGGGTAGAATCTCTTCTACCGATAAATATTCTGGAACTGAGAGCGATATTCAATGCTCTCAAAGCTTGGCCTCAGCTAGCAAGTTCATACATCAACCATCAGGGGGGAACAAGGAGTTCCCTAGCGATGGAAGAAGTGACCAAAATCATTCTATGGGCGGAGTCTCACTCCTGCCACCTGTCTGCTATCCACATCCCAGGAGTGGAAAATTGGGAAGCGGATTTTCTGAGTCGTCAGACATTGCATCCGGGGGAGTGGGAACTCCATCCGGAAATCTTTGCCCAAGTCACTCAACCGTGGGGCATTCCAGACATGGATCTGATGGCCTCTCGTCAGAACTTCAGAGTTCCTTACTACGGGTACAGATCCAGGGATCCCAAGGCGGCTCTAGTGGATGCACTAGTAGCACCTTGGACCTTCAAACTAGCTTATGTGTTCCCGCCGTTTCCTCTCATCCCCAGGCTGGTAGCCAGGATCAATCAGGAGAGGGCGTCTGTGATTTTGATAGCTCCTGCGTGGCCACGCAGGACTTGGTATGCAGATCTGGTGAATATGTCATCGGCTCCACCATGGAAGCTACCTTTGAGAGACCTTCTTGTTCTAGGTCCGTTCGACCCACTCCAGCTGACTGCTTGGAGATTGAACGCTTGATCTTATCAAAGCGAGGGTTCTCAGATTCTGTTATTAATACTCTTGTTCAGGCCTGAAAGCCTGTAACCAGAAAAATTACCACATAATTTGGTATATCTGTTGGTGTGAATCTGCAGGATTCCCTTGGGACAAGGTTAAGATTCCTAAGAGTCTATCCTTCCTTCGAGAAGGATTGGAAAAAGGATTATCTGCAAGTTCCTTGATGGGACAGATTTCTGCCTTGTCTGTGTTACTTCACAAAAAGCTGGCAGCTGTGCCAGATGTTCTAGCCTTTGTTCAGGCTCTGGTTAGAATCAAGCCTGTTTACAAAATTTTGACTCCTCCTTGGAGTCTCAACCTAGTTCTTTCAGTTCTTCAGGGGGTTCCGTTTGAACCCTTACATTCCGTTGATATTAAGTTATTATCTTGGAAAGTTTTGTTTTTGGTTGCAATTTCTTCTGCTAGAAGAGTTTCAGAATTATCTGCTCTGCAGTGTTCTTCTCCTTATCTGGTGTTCCATGCAGATAAGGTGGTTTTGCGTACTAAACCTGGTTTTCTTTCAAAAGTTGTTTCTAACAAAAACATTAACCAGGAGATAGTTGTGCCTTCTTTGTGTCCTAATCCAGTTTCAAAGAAGGAACGTTTGTTGCACAACTTGGATGTAGTTCGTGCTCTCAAATTTTACTTAGCAGCTACTAAGGATTTCAGACAAACTTTGTCTTTGTTTGTTGTTTATTCTGGTAAACGGAGAGGTCAAAAAGCAACTTCTACCTCTCTCTCTCCTTCTGGATTAAAAGCATTATCCGATTGGCTTATGAGACTGCCGGACGGCAGCCTCCTGAAAGAATCACAGCTCACTCCACTAGGGCTGTGGCTTCCACATGGGCCTTCAGGAACGAGGCTTCTGTTGATCAGATATGTAAGGCAGCGACTTGGTCTTCACTGCACACTTTTTCTAAATTTTACAAATTTGATACTTTTGCTTCTTCTGAGGCTATTTTTGGGAGAAAGGTTTTGCAAGCCGTGGTGCCTTCCATTTAGGTGACCTGATTTGCTCCCTCCCTTCATCCGTGTCCTAAAGCTTTGGTATTGGTTCCCACAAGTAAGGATGACGCCGTGGACCGGACACACCTATGTTGGAGAAAACAGAATTTATGTTTACCTGATAAATTACTTTCTCCAACGGTGTGTCCGGTCCACGGCCCGCCCTGGTTTTTTTAATCAGGTCTGATAATTTATTTTCTTTAACTACAGTCACCACGGTAACATATGGTTTCTCCTATGCAAATATTCCTCCTTAACGTCGGTCGAATGACTGGGGTAGGCGGAGCCTAGGAGGGATCATGTGACCAGCTTTGCTGGGCTCTTTGCCATTTCCTGTTGGGGAAGAGAATATCCCACAAGTAAGGATGACGCCGTGGACCGGACACACCGTTGGAGAAAGTAATTTATCAGGTAAACATAAATTCTGTTTTACATTCTTTTCTGAAATGTAAAAATCAAAACCCAAATGAGTGTACTAAAACCAAACAAAAAATGTGGTTTGGTTAGAACAATTAAAGTGATTGTAAACTTTAACAAATTAAAGCCCAGTATCAAATCTTAAAAACAGGGGCACTTCAATTCAAGTTTACATTGACTCTTATTTTTTAAAATACTTAACACTAGGTTATGTAAACATAACTTCAATCCTTCTCCTGCTTTCTTTAGCATATATCAATGACTAATCTGGCTTCCTCCGATCGTTGTGTGCCCCTTTTGGCGTCCAGCTTGTGGGGCACTCAAAAATTGGAGGAAGCCGGATTCTTTATCCATATGCTAATGAAAGCAGGAGATGCGGGCGGAGGCTCAGTGTTCCGACAGATTAGCCAATTCATTCACTTCCGGTGACTTAGAATCAGCTGTGATCACAAATTCCTTAACTACGCATTCACTCTACCACGTCACCACATTCTCCAGCGCATCATCACATTTCAATCACCGCAAGTCTGTCAGATCAGCAACAGAAGCTAATCTCTGCAACGGAACTGCTTGCTAACCACACATTTATACGATGCACTGCAATTCCCCCATCTTCAACAATTTGTTTTTGCCTCTGCCTAGAGGGTTCAAGGGCGGTGCTTAGTCGATCCTCTGGCATCCAGCCCAATTGAGCCTTGGGGAATAAGGTTTACAAGGGGGGCTTCGCTGTGCTCATACTTGGCTTACCTTGTCAACCTTTCACCATGGATAGACCAAAACACTTGATACAGTATAAAAGAACCTAAATAGCAACACTGTTCCTTTTTAATTTGGTTTTAATATTTTATTGATTTAAAAAACAAACTGCTGAAAGTTGCTATGATAAGGAAATGGGATATAGACAAATGACTCAAGGTGTACGCTTCAGCCTAGTCTTTTCAAGGAGGGTCCTTTGGATAAAAAGTTCCTGTCCTTTTTAAAATCATATTCAATTGCAATTGGCTGTCTTGCTCAGTAATGCTATTTAATGGCTGTATATACGGATGCAGAGGATAAGGTTCAATTACAAAACATAGACCTTAATGTGAAATACTATCTCCCAATCTTTCGGTTGTGCTTATTTGAATATATTACATATGGGTCAATAGCCAAACAGACCAGAGCATAAATCCAATAATATAATAATTGCATACTATTAAAACCAAATATCTACCTCCTAAAATAACCAAATATTTGTTTTATTAATGTTTTAGTCCAGAAATATTAACAATTGTTTTACAACTTTCTCATTGTTACCAATGGACACCATCAAATTAATTTCTCTATATGTGGAATCTCATTAAGTTGGGGTGTGTGTATGTATTATAGAGATGTATAATCTGTATATGAATGGAGATGGGGAAAAAGTTGGAGAATAAAAAAATATCATAAATGAACAAGTTTAAAATGTTTTAACCATAAGAAACCATGGTATCCAGTTCATATATCTATTGCATCTCCTTTTTTCCCTAATTCAGTGTGTAGATTGCCTCCCCTCTTATGTTGATATATTTGACTAACTCTGGAATTATTTTTACATGTAGATTAAAAAAATTAAACTGATAAAGCTTCAGGAAAATTTATTTCAATATTGTTTTCGTTTAATATTACTAGTCATTTCCAATCCAATAATTCCATAGCATGCTGTATATGATTGTCCAACATATACAGCTTTGTGATTTCTCCATTGTGCGTGCCTTTATTGTTTTGTTTTGTGTTTTTAAATAGTGCCGACTTGGCTTTTGACCTAGAAGGTTACATATTTATCCTGATTAACGATGTCCTTACGGCAGCAAATGGTGCCTATGTAAAACAGAAGCTAGATTCAAAGGTGAGTTGCATCAGCCCATCCTGGCTTATGGTCTAATAAGAAATTGTACCAAGGAACAGGTTCTATTGTTGTGATACAAGAAAATTGTTGAAAAAGGATAGAACGGCATGTTCTGCTTTTTAAATATGAATGAAATATTTTAATAACTATTCAACTAAAAAAAACATTGTTCGTTTTACATCAGTACTGTCACCTTTTAAATACTTTTGAAGGTTTGCCTAAGGCTTTTAATCAGTCATTGTGCAAGTTCTTTAGTCTATTGCATAAAACACTTTCAAGCATTATTTAGATAACTTAAATTTTGTTTTCCTTAATATAAGGAGAGTCCACTACTTCATTCCTTACTTGTGGGAAATACTGAACCTGGCCACCAGGAGAAGGCAAAGACACCCTAGCCAAAGGCTTAAATACTCCTCCCACTTCCCTCACACCCCAGTCATTCTTTGCCTTCCGTCACAGGAGCCTAGTTCCTAGGAAGGGTATCTGCCTTTCGACATGGTACTGGAGTTTTAAGTAGTCTTGTCAGCCTCTCAGTGAGAGCATTGATGAAAGTTATTCTGGAGATGCAGGTAGAGTGTATTTTGCAAACCCACCCAGACTCAGTTTAACAGCTCCTTAGCAATCAGTGTTGGCGAGTTTCACTGCCTGCCTTTATCACTTAAGTCGATGTCAGGAGCGATGCTACAAGACTGTCACACTTGAGAGGCTGTGTTTCTGTTTTCCAGCGTGGATTCCAGTAAGATTGTTTCGATTTTTACTCATATTGCAAATGCTAGAAGACAGGGTCACAGTGTGACTCCTTTTATCTTTATGTAATCAAGGGTTAATATCTCCTGATGGGAATTTTTAAACAGTGGGGTTTAATTATATATGTTTATTTGATTTTGTGCTGCTTTTTGTGTGAGGTATTGGGCTCATAGGTTGTTATGGAACGGACAGGTTTTCACTTTAAGAGCTCCGCAGCTTATATGCTTGGCATGCTTTTTCTCATAGCAGGAGGGCCCTGCGTTGTGCACCATATAACTGGGAGTGGTTTCGGTTCCCATTTATTTTTTCCTTGTCCGAGTGACTAACAGAGGAGCGGTTTCTCTGTACTGTCTGGGTCATAGGAGGTGGTAGGTGCCCCAGCCATTGGGGATATAAGGTGCCGATTTTTTTATTAAAATAAAGTTCTCTGTTTTTCGAACCATAGCTATGGAGGATTCTGATATAGAAGATTCTTTCTCTGGTACTGAGTGATACCTGTGTTATTGTGAGACCTCGGTAACTCTGCCCTTGCAATTATGTTCCATATGACGTGATAAGGTGTTTTCATCAAATAATGTTGTCATATTTGATAGCACTGAGCCTTCCACCTCTGAGGAGTCCTCGTCCATGAGGTGCGTTCCCTACAGTCATCTTTTTCTCCACATGTAGCTTTACTTTGCACTACTAATCCTCCATCTGGAAGGGCCTTTTTACACCAGGCGTTACTGCGCAGTTTCATACGGCGGTGTGTGCGGCCTTTAATGCTTTACCTTGCACTGCTAAGTGCAAGCAAAAGGTTAATATGTGTTCTCCTGCCCAGGGGGCATCATATAGATTGTTGGTTATACCCGATCAGTTATCTGAGGATGCGGTTCTCTCTGAGGCTTCAGAGTTTGAACTTTCTGGGTCGGGGGCTGCTGCCTCTACTCCTCCGAAGGTGGAGGATCCAAATTTTTAGATTTAGAGTAGATCGTCTACGCTTTCGCCTAAAGGAAGTTTTGACTGTATTAGAGGTTCCTAGGACTGAACAGCCTTTTGAACTTCTGAGTCTTAAATCAGATGGCAAACCTGATTAAGGGCAATTGGGGCAGGATGAGGATCCTTTTCCCCTTTGTCTAATTTTAACTTTCCCGGTTCCGGGCTCTATTGGAGGGTTGGTTTTCTCATCCCTACTTGGCTGACTTTTTTTGTACACTTGCCTAATGTCTTACTATCCCGTTTGAGGAAAGTTAGTCGTTCTTAGAGCTGCTGGATATATGGATAAAATCTTTTATGAAGATGTTTTATCTACGGATATTTATTTTTATTGGTGGCATTTTGCCACAGTTGATGGAGCGGCTACTTATGGGGTGTCTCCTTCTCGATTGAGGTGGTGATTCCCTTGACAACTTCAGTAGGTATTACGGCCTATTCTTTTATCTGTGATACAACTCCTCTTCCTGACCCTAAGCTAGGGCTTCAGGTATTGTTTCAGTCAGAGCCGCTTTGACAGATATGACTTCTGAGTCTACTTTATTTCCCCCTTATTTAAGGGGAATATTATTGGTACCTCTATCTTCAGTCAGTCGTTTTACCGTTAGAGGAGAGGTCAAATTGGAGGGACAAGTCTTTTTTTGTTCCTTTAGTTCTGATAAAGTTCTTTGTCAGAGACCTTCACTATGCAAGAGCAATCCATGAGTTCTTGGAAGCAGGATTAGTCCTGGTATAAGTCCAAGCAGCGTTCGTGTAGGGGACAGACTGTTGCTCCCTCCAGTCTTACTGCAGACACGTGCAGGAACCATAGGTTCTAAGGGTCATATTAGGATTAAGTCTTAGCCACCCAGGGGCGGATTCCTTCTCTAAGTCCTGCCTTTCCGGGCAGAAGAGAGGGAAACCTTTGTGGTGTGTGCAGGATTTGTCCTCCTCTGTAGTTCACTGTCCTGGTGCCCCTCGCTGGGAGGTTTGGGATCCTATTCAAACCCTCCAGTGGTCCCAAGGAAGGAGACTTCTGTCCATTTCTGGACCTATCATGATTATAATTTATACTGTGTCTTTGCTCAAATAAAGACAATTGGGTCATTTTTCCCTCGGTTCTGGAGGGGTAGTTCATGACTTCTATAGACTGAAGTAGGTTTTCCTTCACGTTCCAATCCTCTAGGAACATTCTGGTTCCTCAGGTTTTCGTTACTGGACCAGCACTTCCAGTTTTTGATCATTCGTTTGGTCTAACTACTGTTCCGGGAATTTTTACAAGAATTCTGAGTTTAGCAGTAGCTCCCTTCTTGGACGAGACTCTGTTTCAGGTACCATTGTTTCGTCTGGTGGAAGACCATTCGGATTCTCTCCCCTGTCTTCGATCCAATGGATGGAGGATACATTGGAACAGAGTTTCCTTGTACTTGGCACTGGATTGGATTTCCTGGGTGCTATTTTTGTCTCCTTAGCCATGTGTATTTCTATCATACCAGAAACGTTACATGTTAGTTTCAACATGTCATGCTCTCCAGACCTCCTGAGGGCTGTCGGTCACTCAGCGTATAGAGGTGTTTGGTCTCATAAGGGGAAGCATGGACTTCTTCCTTTGCCAGGTTCCACCTTGGGCCGTTGCATCAGTGCAGGCTGAGGCAGTGGAATGGCGCTCATCGAATCTGTCTCGTCAGATTGGTTTTGGTCATCCAGTCGAGAGCGTCGCTCTCTTGTTAGTTTTATCCGGATCTACTATCCCGAGGGACATCCTTCTCCGGACCATCCTGGGACGCAGTCTTATCAGGATGGGAAGATGTTTGAGGTGCCAGGAAAGCACTGGGCCTGTGGAATCAGGAGGAAAGCTTCCTTCCGATTTTCTTTTGGATATTCAGACAAATCTATAATGCTCTGAAGGTTTGGCCCCCTTCTGGGTTCGTCCCAGTATATTGGATAAGATATCCTTGGTGGTTCAGGTCAACCATCGGGGGAACGAGAGGCTCCCTTAGGTGAGGGAAGTTTTTTGGATTCTAAAGTGTGTGGAAACCCACAACTGTTCGCCGTCAGTGTTCCATATTCTGGGTGTGGACAACTGAGAGGTGAATTTTCTCTGTAGACAATTTTTTCATCCAGGAGAATGGCTTCTCAATCTGAGGTGTTTGCTGGGATTTGCATCTGTTGGGGGGATGCAGTAAATAAGTCTCATGATGTCCCGTCTCTTTATCAGGCAACACCAATATGGGTAGAGGTTCAGGATCCTTAGGCGGAGCTAATATAGGCATTAGCGGTGCCTTGGAGGTTCAGTCTCTCATTTTACCTTTTCCAGCCATTACCTCTCCTCTCCTCGTGCAGTGGCTCTCATCAAGCAGGAGCAGGCGTCCGTAATATTGATTGCTCCATTGTGGCCGCAAAGGATGTGGTTCGCGGATCTGGTGGGGGATGTCTTCATCTCCTCTATGGAAGTTACCTTGTTGCAGGGATCCACTGGAACAAGGTCCTCTTGTTCATCAAAATCTAGATTCTCTGAGGCTGACTGCGTGGAGATTGAACGCTTAGTCCTAGCCTAGAGAGGTTTTTCTGAGAGTTATTGATACTCATTCAAGCTCGTAAGCCTGTTACTCGTCGCATCTATCATAAGGTGTGGAAAACTTATTCTGGTGTGAAGAGCGTGGTTTGTCTGGGCATAGAGTTAAGGCTGCCAGGATTCTTTACTTTCTCCAGGATGGTCTGGAGAAGGGCCTTTCTGCCGGTTCCCTTAGGGGACAGATTTTGGCCCTGCCTGTTTAATTACACGAGGCTTGCTGAGCTTCCTGACATTTTTTTGGCTCTGATTAGTATCAGACCTGTGTTTAGATCTAATGCTTCTCCTTGTAGTTTAAATCTTAAGTTTTTGTAATAGGCTCCGTTTGAGCCTATGCATGCAGTTGACATTAAGTTGTTTTCTTGGAAGGTTCTTTTCTACTGGCTATTTCTTCTGCACGCAGAGTATCTGAGATTACGGCCTTGCAATGTGAGCCTCCTTATCTGGTGTTCCATTCTGATAAGGCTGTCCTACGTACCAGCTTAGGTTTTCTTCCTAAGGTTGTATCTGACCAACATCAATCAGGAGATTGTGGGTCCTTCTTTCGAAGGAATGTTTGCTTCATAATTTGGAAGTGGTTTGAGCCTTGAAGTTCTATCTTCAGGCTAATAAGTATTTTAGACAGACTTCTTCCTTGTTTGTTGTCTATTCGGTAAGGCATAGGGGCCAGAAGGCTTCTTCAACTTCCTTATCTTTTTGGTTATGGATTGTTATCCGCTTAGGTTACGAGACAGTGGGACATAGACTTTCTCAGAGGATTATGGATCATTCCACTAGAGCTGTGGCTTCTTCTTAGGCTTTTAAGAAAGAGGCCTCTATGGATCGGATTTGTAGGGCGGCTACCTGGTCCTTACATTCTCTTTTCAAAATCTACAAGTTTGATATTTTTATGCTTCGGCTGAAGCAGGTTTCGGGAGTAAGGTTTGCAGGCTGGGGTGCCCTCAGAATAGGATCTGCCTCTACCCTCTCGTTTTCATTCAGTGTCCTCTAGAGCTTGGGTATAATTTTCCACAAGTAAGGAATAAACCCATGGACTCTCCTTATATTAAGAAGGAAAACATAAATTATGCTTACCAGATAATTTCTTTTCCTTCTGTATAAGGAGAGTCCACGGCCCCCGCCTGTCTACTCCGATGGGCGGACCTAAATTTTTTTTTCTTTTCTGGCATGACTTCTACCCTGATATTTCTCCTACTGTTCCTTGTTCCCTCGGCAGAATGACTGGGGTGTGAGGGAAGTGGGAGGAGTATTTAAGCCTTTGGCTGGGGTGTCTTTGCTGCCTCCTGGTGGCTAGGTTTAGTATTTCCCACAAGTAAGGAATGAAGCCGTGGACTCTCCTTATACAGAAGGAAAGGAAATTATCTGGTAAGCATAATTTTTGTTTTTTGTCATTCATGATTTACTGTGCTTGTGAAGCTATAGGGATTTATAATAAATTCAATCTTGTAATCCAGTTAAAGGGACAGTCTACACTTTCCAGCTTAATCGAAAGTAAGACTTTAAGTTTACTAAATAGCCCGCTGTATCCTTTCTATATCATGTAACAGTAAAAAAAGTTATTTTAAAAGGTCTTGTTTCTGGTCACTTTGATATGGCTGCCAAGCTCTGCCCACTGATGACATCACAATCTGGGCTGCATCTAGGCACTCTGGATTCAGCAGACTGTCAATGCTATTCAGCAATTAGTGAGTCTTTTGTAACTAGTGAAGCCTTTAATGCAGCCCAGATCGTGGGCTGAATTTGGCAGCCATTTCAAAGTGACCAGCAACAGAAGTTATTTTAAAATAACTTTTTTTACTGTTACTGCTGCATGATATAAAAAGTGATGCAGGAGGATATTTGCAGCTTAATCTAAAGTAAGACTTTACGATGACTAAAGTGTAGACTGTCCTTTAATAAAGAAGACATTTAACAATGAGACTTTTTTTGTTAAATATTTGAGTGTAATTTTGCAGTATATAAATTACATTTTCAGAACTGTGGTAACACTATTTCATTCAAAATGTAACATCCTTGCGCACGTGTGAGTTGTGTATTTTTACTTTTAGTAATTAACATTTGATATTAAATCTAGAAGTATGTTCCTGCTAATGTCCCTGTTAGGGTTCTTGCAGACTAAACATTGACATTACAAATGGTACTTCAACTAAAGGATCACAGCGAAGCAGTTAAAGGGACAAGTTTCCCAGAGATATGCTGAATTGCAAGACCAGGCAGATCTTAAGTAACTAAACTATCAGAAGACCAGTGTAAGAAGCTAGCATCATTATTGAATAGAACAGCGTCTGCATCTAAAATGTAAGCCCAGCTGAACCAGGAAGCAAAAACTCAGATGATTGGCATAGTGTGACCTTCATGGGCGAGTAGCTTACGATAAACAACTTTGTTGAAAAAACATCTAAACGTTTGTCATGAGCCAAACAATACAGAAATTTCTTTCATGTAATTGGCAAGAGTCCATGAGCTAGTGACGTATGGGATATACAATCCTACCAGGAGGGGCAAAGTTTCCCAAACCTCAAAATACCTATAAATACACCCCTCACCACACCCACGATTCAGTTTTACCTATGGAGGTGGTGAAGTAAGTTTGTGCTAAGATTTCTACGTTGATATGCGCTTCTCAGCATTTTGAAGCCCGATTCATCTCAGAGTACTTTGAATGTCAGAGGGACGTGAAGGGAGTATCACCTATTGAATACAATGGTTTTCCTCACGGGATATCTATTTCATAGGTTCTCTGTTAACGGTCGTAGAGATTCATCTCCTACCTCCCTTTTCAGATAGACGATATACTCTCATATTCCATTACCTCTACTGATAACCGTTTCAGTACTGGTTTGACTATCTGCTATATGTGGATGGGTATCTTTAGGTAAGTATGCTTTCATTACTTAAGACACTCAGCTATGGTTTGGCACTTTATGTATTTCATAAAGTTCTAAATATAGGTATTGTACTTATATTTGCCATGATTCAGGTTTTCAGTATATTTCCTTTTGCAGACTGTCAGTTTCATATCTGGGAAATGCTTTTTTAGGAAAAATGTATTTCTTACCTGGGGTTTAGTCTTTTTCAAATTTGACTTTTTTTTAAAAAAAATTGTGGGCAGAATTAGGCTCGCGAGGGCGCAAAATACCAAAGTATATTGCGTAATTCTTGGCGCGAGATTTTTTGGCGCAAAAGTTAAGTTCGTTGATGCAAATTCTTCATTTCCGGCGTCTTTGTCGACGCAGAGTCCTTCATAAGGTTGCGTTTTCTGTGACGCGAGTCATTTCCGGACGTTTTTGGCGGAAACATTTTTTTTTCTGTTTGTGTTGTGCGTCATACTTGGCGCCAAATATTTTCATTTAAGACCCCATTCCTATATGCCTCTTGCCTTTTTTCTCTATCAGAGGGCTATGCTGTTTGCATTTTTTCCCATTCCTGAAACTGCCATATAAGGAAATTGATAGTTTTTCATTATATGTTGTTTTTTTCTCTTACATTTGCAAGATGTCTCAATCTGATCCTGTCTCAGAAATCACTGTTGGAACCCTGCTGCCTGCTAAAAGTTCTACCAAAGATAAGTGTTGTAAACTTGTGGAGGTTATATCTTCAGCTGTGGTTTGTAATAGTTGTCATGATAAACTTTTACAAGCAGAGAATGTATCCATCAGTAGTAATTAATTACCTGTTGCTGTTCCCTCAACATCTAATGCACAAGATATACCTGTAAATTTAAAAGACTTTATTTTTGATTCTCTAAATTTGAGTCGCCTTATGACATTAAAGATGGTTGGGGCTTGGGGGCATAACATAGGAACCTATAATCAGTATGTGGCTATCTGATTAAATAATACTAACTTACTAAACAGAATAAGTATTAGCTACGTAAGATTTAGGAGTATAGTTTAAACTAGTCTACATTCACTAAAATAGTTGCATCATACTGTCTCGGCCGCGGACAGCACAATTATAAAGTATAGTAGGTTCATACAGACTAGCTACCACCCCGTGGTTGTCTCAGCTGATGCATGGAAGTTACTTAAGGGATTTCCATCCCCATACACATTTTAATTAAAGGAATACCTTCATACGGGTCATATATCGTGAATTAGGGTAGTAACTACCAAACGATTAAGCTCTTCATGTCCTCTAAACTGTTAATATTAGAGACAGTAAAGATGAGTAGAATTTCAACACACTTACGTTAAAATGAGCACAATACAACATAGACAGACATCACAGGGTAATGAATAGTGTCCTATGTAGCGCTTATCTCGCAACGACTTATGAGATATAAAGGCTGTGAGGATCTTAAGTAGGGTATGAGACTGCTCCCTCTATAAAATTAGTGTAGGTATGTATATACAGCTGGAGCACATACAATATATAAACATTGCAATAACACATTAGTTCTATGTTAGGAGTTTAGGTATTAAACCACCATAGATAACTTAAACATATAACATACCCCTATTCCCATTAGACAGTATAGTATTCATTTGCAGTGGGAGAGACCCAAGTTAAAAAGTTAGCTATATTTAAGCATATCCGATAACTAATCTTAATTATCAAAAGAACAAGCCGATAACTAAGACTAAAGTTGCAGTCCCATATTAGTTGGGGAGACAAATGGATCCGGCATTGTTGCCATCATAGGTAGTTCTCAGTGATTAGTAAATGTCTACATCTCATATACTTGAACCTTGTCTCCTATGGTAATCATAATATGTGGCGTCATAGTATAGTTTGTAGCACACAAAGGAGTCTCATTACATATACCCACAGATGCAATTTGGGCAACTATCTATAGCCTTGAGGTCTGTCCTTTAGCCGATGCCCACAGCAGGTGCAACTCTTATCCCTGACAGCTGCACTTGAAAGGAGAGTACATAGAGCCAACCGCACAGTCCCCACAAGCCTCCATTATGACACAAACTTGGGAAGTTGTGGACACCTTCCAACAGATAGGATGAAGTGCTCAGATGAGCTACGCGATTAAGTCTGTGTGGTTTCACTCCCCCTGGATCTTCCCCATGCACACTTAATTTCGCAACCTTAACTTCTTCCAGATCCGGTGTGTTATAACCAAGAGCTGACCTTCACGTGCTGTCCTGTGATCTCTCGCCGTTTGATCTGGAGCAATGCTCGCACACTCCTGCCCAAGTATCAGCTACTTCTAAGGATATAGAATTATCCAGCGTATGTAGGGGATTCAAGCGCATTGCCGTAGTGACTCCTGAATTGCCGCCGCCATCTTGCGTGCCATGTAGGGTGTGAATCTGTTCGAGGAGCTGTGCAAATGACAGGCTAAGCTCAGAGGTGCTCTTCCAGAATCCCATAAACTTTAGCCTCAAATTTCTTTCATGTAATTAGCAAGAGTCCATGAGCTAGTGACGTATGGGATATACATTCCTACCAGGAGGGGCAAAGTTTCCCAAACCTCAAAATGCCTATAAATACACCCCTCACCACACCCACAATTCAGTTTTACAAACTTTGCCTCCGATGGAGGTGGTGAAGTAAGTTTGTGCTAGATTCTACGTTGATATGCGCTCCGCAGCAAGTTGGAGCCCGGTTTTCCTCTCAGCGTGCAGTGAATGTCAGAGGGATGTGAGGAGAGTATTGCCTATTTGAATGCAGTGATCTCCTTCTAAGGGGTCTATTTCATAGGTTCTCTGTTATCGGTCGTAGAGATTCATCTCTTACCTCCCTTTTCAGATCGACGATATACTCTTATATATACCATTACCTCTGCTGATTCTCGTTTCAGTACTGGTTTGGCTATCTGCTATATGTAGATGAGTGTCCTGGGGTAAGTAAATCTTATTTTTTGTGACACTCCTAGCTATGGTTGGGCACTTTGTTTATAAAGTTCTAAATATATGTATTCAAACATTTATTTGCCTTGACTCAGAATGTTCAACTTTCCTTATTTTTCAGACAGTCAGTTTCATATTTGGGATAATGCATTTTAATTTAACATTTTTCTTACCTTAAAATTTGACTTTTTCCCTGTGGGCTGTTAGGCTCGCGGGGGCTGAAAATGCTTCATTTTATTGCGTCATTCTTGGCGCGGACTTTTTTGGCGCAAAAATTCTATTTCCGTTTCCGGCGTCATACGTGTCGCCGGAAGTTGCGTCACTTTTTGACGTTATTTTGCGCCAAAAATGTCGGCGTTCCGGATGTGGCGTCATTTTTGGCGCCAAAAACCATTTAGGCGCCAAATAATGTGGGCGTCTTATTTGGCGCGAAAAAATATGGGCGTCACTCTTGTCTCCACATTATTTAAGTCTCATTTTTTATTGCTTCTGGTTGCTAGAAGCTTGTTCTTTGGCATTTTTTCCCATTCCTGAAACTGTCATTTAAGGAATTTGATCAATTTTGCTTTATATATATGTTGTTTTTTCTCTTACATATTGCAAGATGTCTCACGTTGCATCTGAGTCAGAAGACCTTGTCACCTTGTTGGCGTGTATGCCTTTTATGTTTTTTTCAAATAAAGGAGCTTTACATTTTTAAGCCTTAGCCTGGCGGTACTTTATTCACTTTTACCCTTCCCTACTAACCCTTTTTGAGTGCAAGGATTCCGGTTGTTCCACAATTTTTTCTACTGAGGGAAAGTGGTGAAGTTCCCTGTATACATCCCATTTGCACCAGTCAGACCGGAACCTTTGTCTTGATCACAGCTCCCGTGGGGAGCGCTGAGGAGGTGAGACAGGGTACAGCTGCAGCGGCAGCGACAGAGAAGACACAGCACGGTGAACGTGAGAAGAGAGAGGTGAATGGAACTCTTCTACACACTGAGCGCCTACGAACGGAGTGTGGCATTGGATCTGAGTCAGAAGATACTACAGGAAAATCTCTGTCAAGTGCTGAATCTACCAAAGCTAAGTGTATCTGCTGTAAACTTTTGGTAGCTATTCCTCCAGCTGTTGTTTGTATTGATTGTCATGACAAACTTGTTAAAGCAGATATTTCCTTTAGTAAAGTACCATTGCCTGTTGCAGTTCCTTCAACATCTAAGGTGCAGAATGTTCCTGATAATATTCTGAATCCATAAAGAAGGCTATGTCTGTTATTTCTCCTTCTAGTAAACATAAAAAATCTTTTAAAACTTCTCTCCCTACAGATGAATTTTTAACTGAACATCATCATTCTGATTCTGATGATTCCTCTGGTTCAGAGGATTCTGTCTCAGAGGTTGATGCTGATAAATCTTCATATTTGTTTAAAATGGAATTTATTCGTTCTTTGCTTAAAGAAGTCCTAATTGCTTTAGAAATAGAGGATTCTGGTCCTCTTGATACTAAATCTAAACGTTTAAATAAGGTTTTTAAAACTCCTGTAGTTATTCCAGAAGTTTTTCCGGTCCCTGATGCTATTTCTGCAGTAATTTCCAAAGAATGGGATAATTTGGGTAATTCATTTACTCCTTCTAAACGTTTTAAGCAATTATATCCTGTGCCGCCTGACAGATTAGAATTTTGGGACAAGATCCCTAAAGTTGATGGGGCTATTTCTACCCTTGCTAAACGTACTACTATTCCTACGTCAGATGGTACTTCGTTTAAGGATCCTCTAGATAGGAAAATTGAGTCCTTTCTAAGAAAAGCTTATCTGTGTTCAGGTAATCTTCTTAGACCTGCTATATCTTTGGCTGATGTTGCTGCAGCTTCAACTTTTTGGTTGGAAACTTTAGCGCAACAAGTAACACATCGTGATTCTCATGATATTATTATTCTTCTTCAACATGCTAATAATTTTATCTGTGATGCCATTTTTTGATATTATCAGAGTTGATGTCAGGTTTATGTCTCTAGCTATTTTAGCTAGAAGAGCTTTATGGCTTAAAACTTGGAATGCTGATATGGCTTCTAAATCAACTTTACTTTTCATTTCTTTCCAGGGTAACAAATTATTTGGTTCTCAGTTGGATTCCATTATTTCAACTGTTACTGGTGGGAAAGGAACTTTTTTACCACAGGATAAAAAATCTAAAGGTAAAAACAGGGCTAATAATCGTTTTCGTTCCTTTCGTTTCAACAAAGAACAAAAGCCTGATCCTTCATCCTCAGGAGCAGTTTCAGTTTGGAGACCATCTCCAGTCTGGAATAAATCCAAGCCAGCTAGAAAGGCAAAGCCTGCTTCTAAGTCCACATGAAGGTGCGGCCCTCATTCCAGCTCAGCTGGTAGGGGGCAGGTTACGTTTTTTCAAGGAAATTTGGATCAATTCTGTTCACAATCTTTGGATTCAGAGCATTATTTCAGAAGGGTACAGAATTGGTTTCAAGTTGAGACCTCCTGCAAAGAGATTTTTTCTTTCCCGTGTCCCAGCAAATCCAGTAAAAGCTCAAGCATTTCTGAAATGTGTTTCAGATCTAGAGTTGACTGGAGTAATTATGCCAGTTCCAGTTCCGGAACAGGGGATGGGGTTTTATTCAAATCTCTTCATTGTACCAAAGAAGGAGAATTCCTTCAGACCAGTTCTGGATCTAAAAATATTGAATCGTTATGTAAGGATACCAACGTTCAAGATGGTAACTGTAAGGACTATCTTACCTTTTGTTCAGCAAGGGAATTATATGTCCACAATAGATTTACAGGATGCATATCTGCATATTCCGATCCATCCAGATCACTATCAGTTTCTGAGATTCTCTTTCCTAGACAAGCATTACCAGTTTGTGGCTCTGCCGTTTGGCCTAGCTACAGCTCCAAGAATTTTTACAAAGGTTCTCGGTGCCCTGCTGTCTGTAATCAGAGAACAGGGTATTGTGGTATTTCCTTATTTGGACGATATCTTGGTACTTGCTCAGTCTTTACATTTAGCAGAATCTCATACGAATCGACTTGTGTTGTTTCTTCAAGATCATGGTTGGAGGATCAATTTACCAAAAAGTTCTTTGATTCCTCAGACAAGGGTAACCTTTCTGGGTTTCCAGATGGATTCAGTGTCCATGACTCTGTCTTTAACAGACAAGAGACGTTTAAAATTGATTACAGCTTGTCGAAACCTTCAGTCACAATCATGCATGGAAATTCTAGGTCTTATGACTGCTGCATCGGACGCGATCCCCTTTGCTCGTTTTCACATGCGACCTCTTCAGCTCTGTATGCTGAAGCAATGGTGCAAGGATTACACGAAGATATCTCAATTAATATCTTTAAAACCGATTGTTCGACACTCTCTAACATGGTGGACAGATCACCATAGTTTAATTCAGGGGGCTTCTTTTGTGCTTCCGACCTGGACTTTAATTTCAACAGATGCAAGTCTCACAGGTTGGGGAGCTGTGTGGGGATCTCTGACGGCACAAGGAGTTTGGGAATCTCAGGAGGTGAGATTACCGATCAATATTTTGGAACTCCGTGCAATTTTCAGAGCTCTTCAGTTTTGGCCTCTTCTGAAGAGAGAATCGTTCATTTGTTTTCAGACAGACAATGTCACAACTGTGGCATACATCAATCATCAAGGAGGGACTCACAGTCCTCTGGCTATGAAAGAAGTATCTCGAATTTTGGTTTGGGCGGAATCCAGCTCCTGTCTAATCTCTGCGGTTCATAGTCCAGGTGTAGACAATTGGGAAGCGGATTATCTCAGTCGCCAAACGTTGCATCCGGGCGAATGGTCTCTTCACCCAGAGGTATTTCTTCAGATTGTTCAAATGTGGGAACTTCCAGAAATAGATCTGATGGCGTCCCATCTAAACAAGAAACTTCCCAGGTATCTGTCCAGATCCTGGGATCCTCAGGCGGAGGCAGTGGATGCATTATCACTTCCTTGGAAGTATCATCCTGCCTATATCTTTCCGCCTCTAGTTCTTCTTCCAAGAGTAATCTCCAAGATTCTGAAGGAATGCTCGTTTGTTCTGCTGGTAGCTCCGGCATGGCCTCACAGGTTTTGGTATGCGGATCTTGTCCGGATGGCCTCTTGCCAACCGTGGACTCTTCCGTTAAGACCAGACCTTCTGTCACAAGGTCCTTTTTTCCATCAGGATCTGAAATCCTTAAATTTAAAGGTATGGAGATTGAACGCTTGATTCTTGGTCAAAGAGGTTTCTCTGACTCTGTGATTAATACTATGTTACAGGCTCGTAAATCTGTATCTCGAGAGATATATTATAGAGTCTGGAAGACTTATATTTCTTGGTGTCTTTCTCATCATTTTTCCTGGCATTCTTTTAGAATACCGAGAATTTGACAGTTCCTTCAGGATGGTTTAGATAAGGGTTTGTCCGCAAGTTCTTTGAAAGGACAAATCTCTGCTCTTTCTGTTCTTTTTCACAGAAAGATTGCTATTCTTCCTGATATTCATTGTTTTGTACAAGCTTTGGTTCGTATAAAACCTGTCATTAAGTCAATTTCTCCTCCTTGGAGTTTGAATTTGGTTCTGGGAGCTCTTCAAGCTCCTCCATTTGAACCTATGCATTCATTGGACATTAAATTACTTTCTTGGAAAGTTTTGTTCCTTTTGGCCATCTCTTCTGCCAGAAGAGTTTCTGAATTATCTGCTCTTTCTTGTGAGTCTCCTTTTCTGATTTTTCATCAGGATAAGGCGGTGTTGCGAACTTCTTTTGAATTTTTACCTAAAGTTGTGAATTCCAACAACATTAGTAGAGAAATTGTGGTTCCTTCATTATGTCCTAATCCTAAGAATTCTAAGGAGAAATCGTTGCATTCTTTGGATGTTGTTAGAGCTTTGAAATATTATGTTGAAGCTACGAAATCTTTTCGTAAGACTTCTAGTCTATTTGTTATCTTTTCCGGTTCTAGAAAAGGCCAGAAAGCTTCTGCCATTTCTTTGGCATCTTGGTTGAAATCTTTAATTCATCTTGCCTATGTTGAGTCAGGTAAAACTCCGCCTCAGAGAATTACAGCTCATTCTACTAGGTCAGTTTCTACTTCCTGGGCGTTTAGGAATGAAGCTTCGGTTGACCAAATCTGCAAAGCAGCGACTTGGTCCTCTTTGCATACTTTTACTAAATTCTACCATTTTGATGTATTTTCTTCTTCTGAAGCAGTTTTTGGTAGAAAAGTACTTCAGGCAGCGGTTTCAGTTTGAATCTTCTGCTTATGTTTTTCGTTAAACTTTATTTTGGGTGTGGATTATTTTCAGCAGGAATTGGCTGTCTTTATTTTATCCCTCCCTCTCTAGTGACTCTTGTGTGGAAAGATCCACTTCTTGGGTAGTCATTATCCCATACGTCACTAGCTCATGGACTCTTGCTAATTACATGAAAGAAAACATAATTTATGTAAGAACTTACCTGATAAATTCATTTCTTTCATATTAGCAAGAGTCCATGAGGCCCGCCCTTTTTTTGTGGTGGTTATGATTTTGTATAAAGCACAATTATTCCAATTCCTTATTTTATATGCTTTCGCACTTTTTTTCTTATCACCCCACTTCTTGGCTATTCGTTAAACTGAATTGTGGGTGTGGTGAGGGGTGTATTTATAGGCATTTTGAGGTTTGGGAAACTTTGCCCCTCCTGGTAGGAATGTATATCCCATACGTCACTAGCTCATGGACTCTTGCTAATATGAAAGAAATGAATTTATCAGGTAAGTTCTTACATAAATTATGTTTTTTGCAGTGCAGCCTCCGGATCCATTTAGTAAATATTAAGAAAAGAATACTTTATAAGTATCCACACAATCCAGTCAGTTGCTGAAGGCCCCAAAACGCAATTTCACTGAAATAGCTCCACAGTCCACAGATCCGTGTTCTGCTCATTAAGGAGCTGGCAGATTCAGTTACCTTTACTCTCTGTGTTTTAAAAGTTTAGATTATTACAAAATTTAATATTTGCCCATTTTTAACCAGTTATATCAGAAGAGCACCAGACACACACATCTGCTCTCTTTGCTATCAGGCTCCGCCCCCTAGCATTGTTAACTTGATTCAACATGCTAATAATTTTATTTGTGATGCCATTTTTGATATCATCAAAATTGATGTTAACTCTGTCTTTAGCTATTTTAGCTCGAAGAGCTTTGTGGCTTAAATCTTGGAATGCTGACATGACTTATAAGTCCAGATTGGTATCTTTCTTTCCAAGGTAATAAGTTATTTGGTTCTCAGTTGGATTCAATAATTTCAACTTCAATTTCAAATTTAAGAGATCAAAGCCAGCCCCTAAGTCTGCATGAAGGTGCGGCTCTCATTCCAGCTCAGCTGGTAGGGGGCAGATTAAGATTTTTCAAAGATGTTTAAACCAATTCAGTCCAAAATCAATGGATTCAGAGTATCGTCTCTCAGGGGTACAGCATAGGATTCAGAGTAAGACCGCCTGTGAGAATATTTTTTTCCTCACGCATCCCAGCAAACCAGTAAAGGCTCAAGCTTTCCTGAAGTGTCTTTCAGACCTGGAGTTATCAGGGGTAATCATGCCAGTTCTGTTTCAGGAACAGTTTCTGGGGTTTTATTCAAATCTATTCATTGTGCCAAAGAGAAAATTCATTCAGACCAGTTTTGGATCTAAAATTTTTGAATTGATATGTGAGTACCAACTGGTGACTAAGGACTCTTCTGCCTTTTGTTCAGCAAGGGCATTATATGTCCACAATAGACTTTCAGGATGCATATCTTCATATTCCGATTCATCCAGATCTTTTTTCTAGACAAGCATTACCAATTTGTTGCTCTTCCTTTTGGCCTAGCGACAGCTCCCAAGAATCTTTTCAAAGGTTCTAGGTGCCCTACTCTCTAATCAGAGAGCGGGGTATTGCGGTGTTTCCTTATTTGGATGATATCTTGGTACTTGCTCAGTCTTTACCTTTTGCAGAATCTCACACAAATCAACTAGTGTTGATTCTTCAAAGACATGGTTGGAGGATCAATTTACCAAAAAGTTCTTTGATTCCTCAGATAAAGTTTCCAGATAGATTCAGTGTCCATGACTTTGTCTCTAACAGACGAGACATTTGAAATTGGTTGCAGCCTGTCGGAACCTTCAGTCTGTCATTCCCTTCAGTAGCGATGTGCATGGAAGTTTTAGGTCTCATGACTGCAGCATCGAACGCAATCCCCTTTTCTCGTTTTCATATGAGACCTCTCCAGCTTAGTATGCTGAACCAATGGTGCAGGGATTATACAAGGATATCACAATTGATATCCTTAAATCCCAATGTTAGACTATCTCTGACTTGGTGAAAGAACAAGGGGATATGGGAACGCGCTGTACAAAACAGCATATGAGAGGTAAAGAACTATATAAGGAATGTGGATTACACAAGAGTATAATAAAAAAGTTTATATTTGTTTATAATTGTATTACAATAAGCGATGCCGGCATCTGTTACAAAGTAAAATAGTACAATTAAAATAGGATAAGAATCAACATAAAATATAAAACATCAGTGTGTAGTGCTGTAAGTAACTATAAAAATATGTTGCAAAGTAACACAATGTTAAAATTTAAACAGAGTCAATGTTACCGTCCTTTCACAATCAGGCCAGTGATTAGAGTGTCTGATCCAGCTGTTTATATGAATGACTTGGAAAATTCCCTCTGCGTTGTTTTTAAAACGCGTAGAAATTTGCTCATAACTTGTAAAATTAAGTAGTAGGTAAGGTGGTTGAGACAAACTCTAATTCAGAGTTGTTTTTTCCTGGAAATACCATCATACCCATTTCTTCTGTCCAGCACTGGAATCTGAATAATATGGACACTGTTACAAACTTTACTTGCAATACAACTGCTTGACTTACATATGCGGTAGGTGCGGTGCATTGAGCCTCTTTAATATATGAATTGACTCTATATGCGTAATTCCCACCCATGACCCACATTTGTTAAAAGCAGTCTGATTCATTTTTACTTCACTTTGACCTCCTGACCGGAACCGGTCCACAGCACGGGACATCCCGCAAATACGGCTGTGAATGTGTCTTTGAAATTTAACTCAGTCATTGGATACAAGCCAGAAGATTCTTGCAAGTTTTTCGCTGTTTTAAAAACAACGCAGAGGGAATTTTCCAAGTCATTCATATAAACAGCTGGATCAGACACTCTAATCACTGGCCTGATTGTGAAAGGACGGTAACATTGACTCTGTTTAAATTTTAACATTGTGTTACTTTGCAACATATTATTATTTTTATAGTTACTTACAGCACTACACACTGATGTTTTATATTTTATGTTGATTCTTATCCTATTTTAATTGTACTATTTTACTTTGTAACAGATGCCGGCATCGCTTATTGTAATACAATTATAAACAAATATAAACTTTTTTATTATACTCTTGTGTAATCCACATTCCTTATATAGTTCTTTACCTCTCATATGCTGTTTTGTACAGCGCGTTCCCATATCCCCTTGTTCTTTTTCTATTTTGGTTTGATGTTAGGAGGTACACTTACCTTTTTGGGAACAGCATTTGAGATTTGAGCATTGTATCTTATACCTACCCTGTTTTGATATCTCTGACTTGGTGGTTAGATCACCATCGTATTGTTCTAGGGGCCTCTTTCCAACCTGGACTGTGATCACAACAGATGCAAGTCTTTCAGGTTGGGGAGCTGTTTGGGGATCTCTGACAGCACAAGGGGTTTGGAAATTTTAAGAGGCGAGATTACCAATAAATATTTTGGAACTCTGTGCGATTCTCAGGGCTCTTCAGTTTTGGCCTCTGTTGAAGAGAGAACCGTTCATTTGTTTTCAGACACACTATCATAACTGTGGCATATGTCAATCATCGGGATGGGACTCCCAGTCCTCAAGCTATGAAAGAAGTATCTCGGATACTTGTTTGGGCGGAATCCATCTCCTGTCTAATTTCTGCAGTTCATATCCCAGGTATAGACAATTGGGAAGTGGATTATCTGTCATCAGACTATACATCCAGGAGAATGGTCTCTCCACCCAGATGTGTTTTCTCAAATTGTTCAGATGTGGGGGCTTCCAGAAATAGATCTGATGGCATCTCATCTAAACAAGAAACATCCCAGGTACCTGTCCAGGGATCCTCAGGTGATAGCAGTGGATGCGTTGACACTTCCTAGGTGTTATCAACCTGCTTATATTTTCCCGCCTCTAGTTCTGCTTCCAAGAGTGATCTCCAAAATCATTATGGAGCAATCGTTTGTGCTGCTGGTGGCTCCAGCATGGCCTCACAGGTTTTGGTATGCTGATCTTGTTTGGATGTCCAGTTGCCAACCTTGGCCACTTCCACTAAGGCCAGACATTCTATCTCCAGGTCCGTTTTTCCATCAGGATCTCAAATCATTAAATTTGAAGGTATGGAAATTGAATGCTTAGTCATAGAGGTTTTTCTGAGTCTGTGATTAATACTATGTTGCAGGCTCGTAAATCTGTTTCTAGAAAGATTTATTATCGAGTTTGGAAGACTTACATTTCATGGTGTTTCTCTCATAAATTCTCTTAGCATTCTTTTAGAATTCCTAGAATTTTACAGTTTCTTCTGGATGGTTTGGATAAAGGTTTGTAAGTTCTTTGAAAGGACAAATCTCTGCTCTTTCTGTCTTATTTCACAGAAAGATTGCTAAACTTCCTGATATTCATCGTTTTGTGCAGGCTTTGGTTTGTATCAAGCCTGTCATTAAATCACTATCCTCCTTGGAGTCTTAATTTGGTCTTGAAGGCTTTACAGGCTCCTCCATTTGAGCCTATGCATTCTTTGGAATACTTTCTTGGAAAGTGTTGTTTCTTTTGGCCATCTCTTCTGCTAGAAGAGTTTCTGAATTATCCGCTCTCTTGTGAATCTCCTTTTCTGATTTTTCATCAGGATAAGGCAGTTTTGCGGACTTCATTTAAATTCTTTCCCAAGGTTGTGAATTCTAACAACATTAATAGAGAAATTGTTGTCCCTTTTTTGTGTCCTAATCCTAAGAATTCTTTGGAGAGATCTTTACATTCTTTGGATGTGGTGAGAGCTCTGAAATATTATGTTGAAGCTACTAAAGATTTCAGGAAGACTTCTATTTGTTATCTTTTCTGGTTCCAGGAAAGGTCAGAAGGCTTCTGCCGTTTCCTTGGCTTAGTGGTTAAAGCTTTTGATTCATCAAGCATATTTGGAGTCGGGTCAAGCCCTGTCTCAGAGAATTACAGCTCATTCTACTAGATCAGTCTCCACTTCCTGGGCTTTTAAGAATGAAGCTTGAGTTGATCAGATTTGCAAAGCAGCAACTTGGTCTTTGCATACATTTACTAAATTCTACCATTTTGATGTATTTGTTTCTTCGGAAGCAGTTTTTGGTAGAAAAGTTCTTCAGGCAGCTGTTTCAGTTTGATTCTTCTGCTTCTGATTTAAGTTTTTTTCCTTTAATTTATGAGCATAAACTTATATTTCTCTTGTTAAGTGTGTTCAGTCCACGGGTCATCCATTACTTATGGGATATATTCTCCTTCCCAACAGGAAGTTGCAAGAGGATCACCCAAGCAGAGCTGCTATATAGCTCCTCCCCTCACATGTCATACCCAGTCATTCTCTTGCAACCCTCAACAAAGAAGGTGGTCGCGAGAGGAGCTGGAGTTTTTACTTAATTATTCTTCAATCAAAAGTTTATTTTAAATGGCACCGGAGTGTGCTGTTTTTCTATCTCAGGCAGTATTTGGAAGAAGAAACTGCCTGCGTTTTCTATGATCTTAGCAGGCGTAACTAAGATCCACTGGCTGTTCTCGACATTCTGAGGAGTGGGGTAACTTCAGAAAATGGGAATAGCATGCGGGGTCCCCCGCAAATGAGGTATGTGCAGTACAATATTTTCTGGTAATGGAATTGACTAAGAAAACACTGCTGTTACCCGTATGATGTAAGTACAGCCTTAAATGCAGTAGTAGTGACTGGTATCAGGCTGATAAATGTATGCACAGTAGAATTATTTTCTAGGGACTAGAATTTGACTGAGAAAATACTGTTAATACTGAAATAATGCTTAAGCCTTATCTGCAGTGGAAGCGACTGGTAGCAGGCTTAGTGATAACTTTGCATGACATTAAAAAAGTTTGTTTTTAAAATGTTTACTGGCATGTTATTCGTTTTGTGAGGTACTTTGGTGATAAATCTTTTTGGGCATGATTTTTTTCCACATGGCTAACGTATATTTCTGCATAGAAACCGTTATATCAGGTTTCCCACTGTTGTAAATGAGTGGGAGGGGACTTTTTTAGCGCCTTGTTGCGCAGTTAAAATTCTAGCAGTCTTCCTGCTTCTTCCTCCTTGATCCAGGACGTCTCTAGAGAGCTCAGGGGTCTTCAAAATTCGTTTTTTAGGGAGGTAATCAGTCACAGCAGACCTGTGACAGTGTGTTTGACTGTGATAAAAGCGTTAAATCTTAATTTGATATCCGTTTTTGGGTACTGAGGGGTTAATCATCCTTTTGCTAATGGGTGCAATCCTCTGCTAATTAATACATTTAAAGAATTGTTGACTATAACTGAATTAGTTTTTTGTTATTCAACTGTGTTTTTTAAAAGCGCTGCAGCGTTTTTTTATATTGCTTGTAAACTTATTGAAAGTAATTTCCAAGCTTGCTAGCTTCATTGCTAGTCTGTTTAAACATGTCTGATACAGAGGAATCTGCTTGTTCATTATGTTTAAAAGCCGATGTGGAGCCCAATAGAAATATGTGTACCAATTGTATTGATATTACTTTGAATAAAAGTCAATCTGTACCGATAAAGAAATTATCACCAGACAACGAGGGGGAAGTTATGCCGTCTAACTCTCCTCACGTGTCAGTACCTTCGTCTCCCGCTCGGGAGGTGCGTGAGATTGAGGCGCCAAGTACATCAAGGCCCTTACAAATCACTTTACATGATATGGCCAATGTTATGAAAGAAGTATTATACAATATGCCCGAGTTAAGAGGCAAGCGCGACAGCTCTGGGTTAAGGACAGAGCGCGCTGATGACACGAGAGCCATGTCTGATACTGCGTCACAATTTGCAGAACATGAGGACGGAGAGCTTCATTCTGTGGGTGACGGTTCTGATTCGGGGAGACCGGATTCAGAAATTTCAAATTTTAAATTTAAGCTTGAGAACCTCTGCGTGTTGCTAGGGGAGGTGTTAGCGGCTCTGAATGATTGTGACACGGTGGCAATCCCAGAGAAATTATGTAGGCTGGATAAATACTATGCGGTACCGGTGTGTACTGATGTTTTTCCTTTACCAAAGAGGCTTACAGAGATTATTAGCAAGGAGTGGGATAGACCCGGTGTGCCTTTTTCCCCTCCTCCGATATTTAGAAAAATGTTCCCTATAGACGCCACCACACAAGACTTATGGCAGGAGGGAGCAGTTTCTACTTTAGCCAAGCGTACCACTATCCCGGTGGAGGATCGCTGTGCTTTCTCAGATCCAATGGATAAAAAATTAGAGGGTTACCTTAAGAAAATGTTTGTTCAACAAGGTTTTATATTACAGCCTCTTGCATGCATTGCGCCTGTCACTGCTGCAGCGGCATTCTGGTTTGAGTCTCTGGAAGAGGCGATTCGCACAGCACCATTGGATGAGTCTTTGAGCAAGATTAGAACCCTTAAGCTGGCTAATGTGTTTGTTTCGGATGCCGTAGTGCATTTAACCAAACTTATGGCTAAGAATTCCGGATTCGCCATACAGGCGCGCAGAGCGCTATGGCTTAAATCCTGGTCAGCAGATGTAACTTCTAAGTCTAAACTACTGAACATAACTTTCAAAGGGCAGACCTTATTCGGGCCCGGCTTGAAGGAAATTATTGCTGACATTACTGGAGGTAAGGGCCACACCCTTCCTCAGGACAGGGCCAAATCAAAGGCCAAACAGTCTAATTTTCATGCCTTTCGTAATTTCAAGGCAGGAGCAGCATCAACTTCCTCCGCTCCAAAACAGGAAGGAACTACTGCTCATTACAGACAGGGTTGGAAAGGCTACCAGTCATGGAACAAGGGCAAGCAGGCCAGAAAGCCTACTTCCGCCCCTAAGACAGCATGAAGACAGGGCCCCCTTTCCGGAGACGGATCTAGTGGGGGGCAGACTTTCTCTCTTCGCCCAGGCTTGGGCAAGAGATGTAAAGGATCCCTGGACGTTGGAGATTATATCTCAGGGATACCTTCTGGATTTCAAAACTTCTCCTCCACAAGGGAGGTTTCATCTGTCAAGGTTATCAACAAACCTAGTAAAGAAAGAGGCATTTCTACAATGTGTACAAGACCTCTTAGTGATGGGAGTGATCCACCCAGTTCTGCGAACGGAACAGGGGCAAGGGTTTTATTCAAATCTGTTTGTGGTTCCCAAAAAAGAGGGAACCTTCAGACCAATCTTAGACTTAAAAATTACTTCCTTCGGGTTAGCTACGGCCCCGAGAATTTTTACAAAGGTTCTGGGCTCACTTCTGGCGGTACTAAGACCACGAGGCATAGCGGTGGCTCCGTACCTAGACGACATTCTGATACAAGCTTCAAGTTTTCAAAATGCAAAGTCTCATACAGAGATAGTTCTAGCATTTCTGAGGTTGCATGGGTGGAAAGTGAACGTGGAGAAGAGTTCTCTGTTACCACTCACAAGGGTCCCTTTTCTAGGGACTCTTATAGATTCTGTAGAGATGAAAATTTACCTGACGGAGTCCAGGTTATCAAAGATTCTCAATGCTTGCCGTGTCCTTCACTCCATTCCAAGCCCATCAGTAGCTCAGTGCATGGAAGTAATCGGCTTAATGGTCGCGGCAATGGACATAGTGCCATTTGCGCGCCTACATCTCAGACCGCTGCAACTATGCATGCTAAGTCAATGGAACGGGGATTACTCAGATCTGTCCCCATTGCTAAATCTGGACCAGGAGACCAGAGATTCTCTTCTCTGGTGGTTGTCACAGGTTCATCTGTCCAAAGGAATGACTTTTCGCAGACCAGATTGGACGATTGTAACAACAGATGCCAGCCTACTAGGCTGGGGAGCAGTCTGGAACTCCCTGAAGGCTCGGATCGTGGACTCAGGAGGAGAAACTCCTCCCAATAAACATTCTAGAATTAAGAGCAATATTTAATGCTCTTCTAGTTTGGCCTCAGTTAGCAACACTGAGGTTCATCAGATTTCAGTCGGACAACATCACGACTGTGGCTTACATCAATCATCAAGGGAGAACCAGGAGTTCCCTAGCGATGTTGGAAGTCTCGAAGATAATTCGCTGGGCAGAGTCTCACTCTTGCCACCTGTCAGCGATCTACATCCCAGGCGTGGAGAACTGGGAGGCGGATTTTCTAAGTCGCCAGACTTTTCATCCGGGGGAGTGGGAACTTCACCCAGAGGTATTTGCTCAACTGATTCGTCGTTGGGGCAAACCGGATCTGGATCTCATGGCATCTCGCCAGAACGCCAAGCTTCCTTGTTACGGATCCAGGTCCAGGGACCCGGGAGCGGTGCTGGTAGATGCACTAGCAGCCCCTTGGGTTTTCAACATAGCTTATGTGTTCCACCTTTTCCGTTGCTACCTCGACTGATTGCCAGGATCAAACAGGAGAGAGCATCGGTGATTCTGATAGCGCCTGCGTGGCCACGCAGGACCTGGTATGCAGACCTAGTGGACATGTCGTCCTGTCCACCATGGTCTCTACCCCCTGAGGCAGGACCTTCTAATTCAGGGTCCTTTCAACCATCCAAACCTAATTTCTCTGAGGCTGACTGCTTGGAAATTGAACGCTTGATTCTATCAAAGCGTGGGTTTTCGGATTCGGTTATTGATACATTAATACAGGCTCGGAATCCTGTTACCAGAAAAATTTACCACAAGATATGGCGTAAATATTTATATTGGTGTGAATCCAAGAGTTACTCATGGAGTAAGGTTAGGATTCCTAGGATATTGTCTTTTCTACAAGAGGGTTTAGAAAAGGGCTTATCCGCTAGTTCACTAAAGGGACAGATTTCTGCTCTGTCTATTCTTTTACACAAGCGTCTGCCAGAGAATCCAGACGTCCAGGCTTTTTGTCAGGCTTTGGCTAGGATTAAGCCTGTGTTTAAAGCTGTTGCTCCTCCGTGGAGCTTAAACTTGGTTCTTAAAGTTCTTCAGGGTGTTCAGTTTGAACCCCTTCATTCCATTGATATTACGCTTTTATCTTGGAAAGTTCTGTTTTTGATGGCTATTTCCTCGGCTCGAAGAGTGTCTGAGTTATCTGCCTTACATTGTGATTCTCCTTATGTGATCTTTCATTCAGACAAGGTAGTCCTGCGTACTAAACCTGGGTTTTTACCTAAGGTTGTTTCTAACAGGAATATCAATCAAGAGATTGTTGTTCCATCGTTATGCCTTAATCCTTCTTCAAAGAAGGAACGTCTTTTGCATAATCTAGACATGGTCCGTGCCCTGAAGTTCTACTTACAGGCAACTAAAGATTTTCGACAAACTTCTTCTCTGTTTGTCTTTTACTCTGGACAGAGGAGAGGTCAAAAGGCTTCGGCTACCTCTCTCTCTTTTTGGCTTCGTAGCATAATACGCTTAGCCTACGAGACTGCTGGACAGCAGCCTCCTGAAAAAATTACAGCTCATTCCACTAGAGCTGTGGCTTCCACCTGGGCCTTTAAGAATGAGGCGTCTGTTGAACAGATTTGCAAGGCTGCAACTTGGTCTTCACTTCATACTTTTTCCAAATTTTACAAATTTGACACTTTTGTTTCTTCGGAGGCTGTTTTTGGGAGAAAGGTTCTACAGGCAGTGGTTCCTTCTGTTTAATGTTCCTGCCTTGTCCCTCCCATCATCCGTGTACTTTAGCTTTGGTATTGGTATCCCATAAGTAATGGATGACCCGTGGACTGAACACACTTAACAAGAGAAAACATAATTTATGCTTACCTGATAAATTTATTTCTCTTGTAGTGTGTTCAGTCCACGGCCCGCCCTGTCTATTTGAGGCAGGTTCTAAATTTTAAATTATAACTCCAGTCACCACTGCACCCTATAGTTTCTCCTTTCTCGTCTTGTTTCGGTCGAATGACTGGATATGACATGTGAGGGGAGGAGCTATATAGCAGCTCTGCTTGGGTGATCCTCTTGCAACTTCCTGTTGGGATGGAGAATATATCCCATAAGTAATGGATGACCCGTGGACTGAACACACTACAAGAGAAATACATTTATCAGGTAAGCATAAATTATGTTTTTGGGTTGTGGATTCATTTTTTTGCAGCGGTAAATGGCTGATTTTATTTTTATCCCTCCCTCTCTAGTGACTCTTGTGTACAGTTCCACATCTTGGGTATTGCTATTCCATACGTCACTAGCTCATGGACTCTTGCCAATTACATGAAAGAAAACAAAATTTATGTAAGAACTTACCTGATAAATTAATTTCTTTCATATTGGCAAGAGTCCATGAGGCCCACCCTTTTTATGGTGGTTATGATTTTTTTGTATAAAGCACAATTATTTCCAAATTCCTTTGATGCTTTTTACTCCTTTCTTTATCACCCCACTACTTGGCTATTTGTTAAACTGAATTGTGGGTGTGGTGAGGGGTGTATTTATAGGCATTTTGAGGTTTGGGAAACTTTGCCCCTCCTGGTAGGATAGTATATCCCATACGTCACTAGTTCATGGACTCCTACCAATATGGAAGAAATGAATTTATCAGGTATGTTCTTACATAAATTATATTTTTACAGTGTGAAAACAGGAAAAATGTCTTGTTTGAGACCAAACTAACAATTTTGCTTAGTCCGAAGAGTCATGTGAGGAGACCGCAACATGAGAGAAGAAATATTCAGATGTTGGGGATACTTTGTGACTTGCACATAAACAGCTACACTTTGAGAAGCACTATTGTGTTCTGCAAAGGTGTGTGCCATACCTCATGGATTAAAGTTGTGTCTAAAAGCCAGGGGAGGGGCAGAATTTTGAGTGCCTAGGGCAACATAAAACCAAGCTACCCCACTGGTTAGAGCGCATTCGTTCTAAACTAATAAAAGCTGTTAGGTGTATGTGAAGTGTAAGGAAGATCAGATTTGCATGACTTTTACTTCCAGTGTCACCAGACCTCAACCCCGTTGAACATTTGAAAATGGAAAGAGACTGAACAACTCTAAGCGCGTTTGGGCACTGTCAGTGTGCTGGAATAATGTTGATTGTATAATTTTGAAAAATATTGTAGATTTAATTTTAGTTAAAGCAGTCATTAAGGGGAACGGTGGTCATAACAAACATTAAGAAATTATCGTTTTCTGTATTTAGGTGAAAATGGTTAGTAGTCAAGAGGTAATTACTAGACTATAAAATATAGGAAAAATTATCTTTTTTTTTTCTACTCAAGGACTAATGGAAATAAAGGGGTTAAAATAGTCTGCTCTTTAGTGGCAATACACTGAACAGGACTGGTGATAGGTAACTATGCACATATGCTGTCTATGATTTGCTCAGTGGTCGTGCTCAGATCCAGAGCAGTAGTGCATTGTCACTCCAGAGCTTACTTGTGAGGGTTAAAAACATAGATATGAGAAAGTAATAGTGCAATAAAAAGTGATCTAATACATTTGGGAATTGTAAAGCATTTTGTTACTTTAAGCACTGATTTAGAAAGGATCTGCCTGCAAAATCTTAACCATCGTATCTCTACTATAGCAACTCATTTTTACCACAGCAAACAATCACTGTACAGAATGTAGCAGGATTAGGATTCTGATGTTTTGGAGTATGCACTATTTTGATTCTTGTAGGAAAAAGGTGTTGCAATCAATTAAATTATACTGCAAAGTGTGTGGTTTTATTTAATCCAATTTTTTTTTTAAATATTAATACCCCAGTGTGCCTTTTACTATACATGTGAAAAGAAAAAAAATCTTAAATAAGTTTGTTACTTAAACTTCAGAGCATTCACTCTTTAAGAGACTAAAATTTACTTTTTATAAAATGTACTTTGTTCATTGGGTATCCTTTTTTGTTGAAAAGCATACTTAGGTTGGCTCTGGAGCAGCACTGCGCCACTGGGAACTAGCTGATTGGTGTCAATGCACATGCCTTGTCTTGGCTAACAGCTAGATCTCAGTTGTGCATTGTTGCTCTGGAGCTGAATTTAGCTATACGGTAAACCCATTTGCAGCAGATAACGTTAAAGGGACAGTCAAGTCCAAAAAACTTTCATGATTTAAATAGGGAATGTAATTTTAAACAACTTTCCAATTTACTTTTATCACCAATTTTGCTTTGTTCTCTTGGTATTCATAGTTGAAAGCTAAACCTAGAAGGCTCATATGCTAATTTCTTAGACCTTGAAGGCCGCCTCTAATCTAAATGCATTTTGATATTTTTTTCACCACTAGAGGGCATTAGTTCACGTGTTCCATATAGATAACATTGAGCTCATGCACGTGAATTTACCATGGAGACAGCTCTGATTGGCTAAAATGCAAGTCTGTCAAAAGAACTGAAATAAGGGGGCAGTCTGCTGAGGTTTAGATAAAAGGTAAAACGTGTATAATTATAACGGTTGGTTATGCAAAACTGGGGAATTGGTAATTAAGGGATTATCGACCTTTTAAAAGAAAAATTCTGGTGTTGACTGTCCCTTTAAGGCTTTATAGCATTTGCATTTTGCACTTTTATGCTCCTTTTAAAGGGACAGTACACTGTAAAATAGTCATTCTTTGCCTTTCATCACAGGACTAGAGCTGTGGCCTCTTCTTGGGCCTTTAAGAATGAGGCTTCTATGGAGCAGATTTGTAAGGCGGCAACCTGGTCTTCCTTACATACGTTTGCAAAATGTTACAAATTTGAAGTCTTTGCTTCCGGCGGAAGCAGCTTTTGGGAGACAGGTTCTGCAGGCTGTGGTGCCCTCGGTATAGGGTCCGCCTCTTTTACCCTCCCGTTTTCTTCATTCAGTGTCCTCTAGAGCTTTGGGTATTTGTTCCCACAAGTGATGAATGAAGCAGTAGACTCTTCTCCCCTTTAGATGGAAAACATAAATTATGCTTACCTGATAATTTAATTTCCATAGTGGGGAGGAGAGTCCACTGCACCCGCCCGTTCTCTGGTGGGCGGACCTAAATTTATTTTTGTTCTTTTGGCACCATTTATACTCTGATATTTCTCCTACTGATCCTTGTTCCCTTGGTAGAATGACTGGGGGTGAGGGGAGTGGGGGAGGTATTTAAGCCTTTGGCTGGGGTGTCTTTGCCGCCTCCTGGTGGCCATGTTCTTATTTCCCACAAGTGATGAATGAAGCAGTGGACTCTCCACCCCATGATGGAAATTGAATTATCAGGTAAGCACAATTTGTTTTTTTCCCCCTTAATGTATTTTTAATGGTTTTTTATGCCAGCTGCAGAGTATGAAATTAATTACATTTTCAATTGGGATCTAGCTGCTGATTAGTGGCTGCACATGTATCCCTCTTGTCATTGGCTCACCAAATGTTTTCAGCTACCTCCCAGTGGTACATCACAGCTCCATCAATGGATACAAAAAATGACGCAAATTTGATAACCTAAGTAAATTGGAAAGTGTTATAACATTTTTATGCTCTGCCTAAACAATGAAAGAAAATGTTGGTTTCATGTCACTTTGAACGAATGCCTTTGGTTTACTATGTGCTTAAATGATAAATGTTCAAAGAAAATAGAGCTTTTTATTTTTACAGTAGAATGCCCCTTGTTCTGGTAAGAGGGCGAACTTTGGAAAACAGCGAACCATGTCGCTTCTTGTGACATTACATCAGCTGTTTCAAAAATTTTGGACCTAATGCACATGTGCCAGCGTTATCACATACCTGGCCGCATACGTCACTGCTAAAATATTTAGAGCTGTGAAACTCCGTAACCCTTTCTAGAGCGCATGAGTGCGATTTTGTATCACAGATGGTGCGCTCATGGAAAGCGGTTTATTCGACTCCCCTGCAATTTTCGGAACTCCGCCCCCCTACTGCAACTACTCCCATTACTATTGTTGATTAACAAAGAGAACAATGAATTGGCAATGTATGAAACACAATGACATTGAAGGGAGTCTGTGAAAAGCTGCATTGGATCAGCAGAAAGAAGCAGTGGCGATAGCCAAGTGGCTGGCTGTCATGCACGAGCACGGAGACTCCGCTTTAGAGTAGTAGTAGTAGTAATGGGAGTAGTTGCAGTGGGGGCAGAGTTCCGAATATTGCAGAGGAGCCGAATAAACAGCTTTCCATGAGCGCACCATTTGTGATACAAAATCACACGCATGCGCTCTAGAAAGGGTTCCGGAATTTCACAGCTCTAAATATTTTAGCACTGACGTATGCGGCCAGGTATGTGATGACGCTGGCATGCATGCGCATTAGGTCCAAAAAATTTTAAACGGCTGATGTAACGTCACAGGAAGTGACATGGTTCGCTTTTTTCCAAAGTTCGCCCTCTTACCAGAACACCCCTTTAAACAATATTTAAAGGGATAGTGTACACCAATTTTCATACAACTGCATGTAATAGACACTACTATAAAGAATAATATGCACTTATACTGATATAAAAATCCAGTATAAAACAGTTTAAAAACTTAAAAGCTCTGTTTAGGTTACTGGAACACCTACTGCAAGTGGGAAATAGCAGACACTGCCCCCCTTCCTTTGCATATGAAAAGACTCTTTACACAAACAGAAGCAAGCTGGAGTAGGTATATTTCCTAAAACTTTGGGGCTTGGTTAGAAGTCTGAAAATCAGAGCAATATTATTTAACCCCTTAACGACCTTGTTATGCATGTCGCAGCAGTCCTGGGCTTCTCTCTGCTGCGATCTCGCTCAAAATAGCGAGATTGCGCTATTTCTGCATGTGTCAGGTTGGAGGCTGATCTCTACACTAAAGCTAAAATTAACCCTACAAGCTACCTAATGAACCCCTTCTTTGCTGGGCATTAGTGTCGTGCGCAGTGGCATTTAGCTGCCTTCTAATTACCAAAAAGCAATGCCAAAGCCATATATTTCTGAACAAAGGGGATCCCAGAGAAGGATTTACAAGCATTTGTGTCATAATTGCACAAGCTGTTTGTAAATTATTTCAGTGAGATACCTAAAATTGTGAAAAAGTGAAAGAAAAATGTTTTATTTGATCGTTTTTGGCGGGGAAATGGTGGCATGAAATATACCAAAATGGGCCTAGATCAATACTTTGGGTTGTCTACAAAAAAAAATAAATAGTTTTAATAGGTTAATATAAAAAAATGCTAAAAATACGTAGAATTTTGGGGAAGTTTTTGTCTAAAATGCCCGGTCCTTAAGAGGTTAAAAATAATAAAAACTATCCAGAAAAAAAAGGCTATAGGCTATATAAATGGATCATATGCAAAGAAAAATCTAGTGTACAATGTCCCTTTAAGCTTTTATCCATGACCAAAAAGAACTGACATCCACAGACGTATAATATGACCTAACTTTGTCCAGGCACCCATCAAGGCTGGGAATAAATATAACCATTAGCCTTATTGATAATGGTAGCGATAAGAAAATGCAAGAGAGGGAAACCCAAAAAATGCAATTTTGCAACACTATTTGGGATTCACTTCCTAATTGCAAAGTGGAATAAAGATGAGAAGAATGTACAAAAATAACAGCAATAGATTTGTCCAAAAAGGCACAAACTGTATTCAAATTATTTTTTTAATATACTTTTTTTGTGTGTTCATTATTCAGGATATTAAAGGGACAGTCTACTCCAGAATTTTTATTGTTTATAAAGATAGATAATCCCTCTATTACCCATTTCCCAGTTTTGCATAACCAACAGCTGTGTTAAAGGGACAGTCAACACCAGAATTTTTGTTTAAAAAGATAGATAATCATTTTATTACCAATTCCCCAGTTTTGCATAACCAATTCTGTTATAGAAATACTTTTGACCTCTGATTACCTTGTATCTAAGCCTCTGCAAACTGCCCCCTTATTTCAGTTTTTTTGACAGACTTGCATTTTAGCCAATCAGTGCTCACTCCAGAGTAACTTCACGTGCATGAGCTCAATGTTATCTATATGAAACACATGAACTAATGCCCTCTAGTGTTCAAAATGTATTCAGATTAGAGGCAGTCTTTCAGCCCAGGTCAAAGAAATTAGCATATGAACCTCCTAGGTTTAGCTTCCAACTATGAATACCAAGAGAACAAAGTAAAATTGCTGATAAAAGTGAATTGGAAAGTTGTTTAAAATGACTATCCCTATTTAAATCATGAAAGTGTTTTTTGGACTTGACTGTCCCTTTTTAATATACTTTTTACCTCTGATTACCTTGTATCTAAGCCTCTGCCGACTGCCCCCTTATTTCAGTTCTTTTGACAAATGCATTTTAGCCAATCGGTGTCCTCTCATAAGTAACTCCATGCGCAAAATGTTATCTATATGGCACACATGAACAAACACCCTCTAGCTGTCAACAACTGTGAAATGCATTCAGATAAGAGGCGGCCTTCAAGAGGCGGTTTCGAAATTGGCATATGAGCCTACTTAGATTTAGCTTTCAACTAAGAATACCAAGAGAACAAAGCAAATTTGATACAAGTAAATTGGAAAGTTGTTTAAAATTACATGCTCTATCTGAATTATGAAAGTTTAAGTTTGACTAACCTGTCCCTTTAAATGTTTTTCAGTCCTAATGTTTTATTAAAAATTCTCTCCTGTTGCTTCTTAGTATTTATGAACATTTTTTTTTTTTTTTAGGAACTTGGGAAATATGGTGTTCTGTATTACAATGCATTGTTCATGATTTTTCCTACACTTGCCATTGCGTACATCACTGGAGACCTCCATAAGGTGAGAACAGAGAGGGAGCCAGGAACGTTGACATTATAGAAAGCAATGCTTATATTGAGATTAAATGCATTTTTATCTATGCATAATACTTTGCTATGCTGTGGTCAGTTGCTGACCTACATCTGAATTAAAGCAAACGTGCAGAAAAATGTAATTTTATTATTAAAGCTTGAGAGCTTTATTACCAGGGACACACCCCTTGAGCACATTTAGCTTATCTCCTTTCCTGTGTCCGGTTAGCGACAGATAAAAATTAGTTCCCGCTCTTTGCAGTAGAATGTTCAGTGCACTTCTGTCCTCTGTAGGATTGAAGGGCATTCATAGACAATTAAATAAAATCTAAAAGAAACTATTGTGCTTTGGTCGTTTTTAATGAGACCACTCATTTTAACTTGAGTCTGTTTTTTTAATTTAGTAAGGAACAGCATTTCACTAAACTTATTACTCTTAAAGGGACAGTAAACACATTGAGATTAAAATGATCAGTTATACATAATGAAATAACTTGGCAATATAGTTTCATTATTTATTTTGCCCCATTTCATGTAATATTGCTCAGAAAATGTAGACATTTTTAATTCTAAGAACTTAAAATGCACCTGCTTGCTTTTCAAGGCTAACTCTGCTACATATCTGTCCCTAATTTGCTTTTATTAGATAACTAAAGCCCAGATTGTCTCCTCGAAATCAGGCAAATGATGGGTGAAGTTTGGCTATTGAAAAATAACTGCAGTAAAAGGGATGTTTAATTGTTTTAGAAATGTTGACTTTGCTGATAGGCTATGACATAGCAACATAACATAAATGCCTTGACATTACAAGGTGTTTACTGTCCCTTTTTTAAAGGTAAAGTCTAGTCAAAATTAAACTTTCATGATTTATATAGAGCAGGAATTTTAAGCTAAGTTATAATTTACTCCTATTATTTTTTCTTCGTTCTCTTGGTATCTATTTTAAAAAGCAATAATGTAAGCTTAGGAGCCAGACCATTTTTGGTTCAGCACCGTGGTAGTGCTTGATGATTGGTGGTTAAATTTAGACACCAATCGGCAAGCGCTACCCAGGTGCTGAGCTAAAAATGGGCTGACTTCTAAGCTTACATTATTGCTTTTTAAAATAGATACCAAGAGAACGAAGAAAAAATAATGGGAGTAAATCATAAAGTTGCTTAAAATTGTTGCTCTTTCTGAATCACGAAAGTTCATTTTGACTAGACTATCCCTTTAAGCACTAATGTAGTTTAAATGCATGCTTTTTGTGATTTTTTTATTTGTTCTCCAAATTAGTGCAAGCATGACATGGACTTACGGCCAAAGCTTAAAGGGACATAAAACCCACTGTAATTGCAGGATTTTTGTGTAGTCTTGCTGTAGATTGGCATACTGTGAACACTTTCTAAATGCACTAACACCTGTTTGACCATTGAAAAACAATTGCAGGAAAAACTTCCCCTACCGCTATCTTTATATGGAGGAGCCAGTCCTGTTTCGCCACTATCATTTTGATAGCAAAGTGTTATCTTATAATCTCTGAGGCCAGTTAGGAATTTATATGTAACAGCTGGTGAAGTCTGCAGTTTCTTTAGAGTTAAATTCCAGGAAATTGACAAAATGAATCCTGAAAGTATTGTGCAAGGTTTCTGTTGTACTTTGCATTATTAAAAATTATCTCAAATAGTAAATTGTTTAAAGGGAAGTTAAATTGTTTGATTGAAAAAGGGACAGAACCCCTTACCCAAATTAATCAAAACTACAATGAAATTGTACAATTTATGCATTCCTTCAATTCACAAACGGTTAACCTGCGCTCTTGGTAATGAATGCTATCATTTGGTTTCTCCTTGGCGTTTCACACAGAGCTTGTGTGTAGACTCCTTAACTACGAACATGTAGCAGAGCAGAAAGCAAACTGTGTATGCCCTTGAGACTGGCCCATGCCAGCTGGATTACCTTTACGTAAAGTACTCCCTGTTCATTCACAGCCAGGAAACTTCAAGTAGAATGTGCACATTGTCTAGGTCACTGGAGACTGTGTACAGTGTGTGGAAATAAGTTGCTCGTAACGTGTTTGGTTTTTTTAGTTTTTTTTATGGTCATATGAAACGTGCCTTGTCTGTAGCCTGCATTTTGAAATATGTTCTCTCGTATTTACTTTAAAACAGATTTAGAAACAAACCAAATTCTTATTAAAAAAAAAATCTGCAATCTCCTTTTTTACTTCTTAAAATTATTTAATCCCTCTTGTAATTAATCATATTGCAAGTTCTTAAAAGGGCATGAAATTATTATTTTTTTCTTACATGATAGAGCATAGAATAAAAAAAAAATCAAATTCAGCTCTGTTCTCAAATTTTACGTTGATATCATGGTGTGCTTTGTTGAAGACCATAACTAGTTAGGTAGCATGCATGTGTTTACTGAACAGTAAAACAGATGTGCAAGAATACTTTTTGAACACTAAATGGCAGCAGTTTACACACAAAGAATAACATTGTTAAAAAGCACCCGTGCTAAACTGCTGCCACATAGTGCTCCTGAGCCTACTTAGATATGCTTTTGTTTCTTCAACAAAGTATACCAAGAGAATAAAGTCAATTGATAGTATTTATTTTTTTGGTCACTATTGGATTCATGGAAGAAAAATTGGGTTTCATATCCCTTTAATGTTAGGTTTCCAGATAACTTTTTTTTTAAAAATTTTTTCTTTGCCAGTATTCATCAGTTGCTAGTACACACTGGCTGTAAAATGCTTCAGCATTTTTTTCCATCCAACTTTTTATTGCTCATTGGGGGATCCTCAAGTCTTGTTTTTACATAGACATTTTACTACATAAATGCATTCAAAAGATCTGCATACATTTCTTTTACAAAGATATGACGAGTCCACGGATTTCATCCTTGTGGGATATTGACCTCCTGCTAACAATAAGTGGCAAAGAGCACCACAGCAGAGCTGTATATATAGCTCCTCCCTTCCCTCCACCCCCAGTCGTTCTCTTTGCCTGTGTTAGTAATAGTAAGAGGTAAAGTGAGGTGTTAGTTTTAGTTTCTTCAATTAAGAAGCTTTTTATTTTTAAATGGTACCGGTGAGTACTATTTTCCTCAGGGGGATATGGAGAAGATTTCTGCCCTGAGGTTGATGATCTTAGCAGATGTAACTAAGATCCATATTGGTTCCCACAGAGTTTCTGAAGGTAGTGCAAGAGAAATCTTCAGTGTGGAGAACGGTTTCATGCTACAAGCAGTATTGAGGTATGTTCAGTCCTTTATTTCTGAGGAGACTTTGTATATCAGAACTGGCTGACATTTTTTCCCTGCAAGGGAAGGGGTAAGCAGTAGACCTGTAAACAAAGGGTATTACTGAAAAACCTGTGTTTATTTTATTTTGTTGACATAGTACTGGGCTAAGCATTTATAAAGGGCTTAAAAGCAGCAATATAAAGGGACACTGGGAGAGGCAGCTTAACTGTTTTTATTTGTGAGATCAAATAATCAGTATGGCTGTATATTTGTGTTGTGCTTAGGGGTAAACAAAATCCACATGGCTTTATTACTAAACCGCTTCCCATGTAGTTGTACAGTCTTATGCGATCGTCGTCCATGATGGGCGGGGCCTATTTTCATGCGCTCAGACGCGCACTTTACTCTGGCTGAGAAGGCAGCAGGCATTAGCTCCGGTTGGGCCTGAACTGGTGTTCTGTTATCCGGATCATTGTAGAGTCATTTTGCAGTACCCTGTGGGCAGGTAGGTTATTTTTTCAAATCAAACATATTTTTGTCTATAAATATCATTTAGAGGTTAATTTCTCCCCTTGCTCTTGGGGTTCAATAATTTTTGGCACTATTGATTATGTGTAGTTAATTTTAAAGCGTTAATTAACGTTTTTAGGCAGTTTTTGAAAAATTGTGCGCTTTTTTTTATCTCTTAAAGGCGCAGTACACTTTTTTTTTAAAAAAAATTGTTTAAATCAATAGTGTTTAACGACTATTGTGGTTATTGCTAGTCTGTTCAACATGTCTGACATTGAGGATACTAATTGCTCTATGTGTTTAGAAGCCATTGTGGAACCCCCTCTTACGTTGTGTACCTCCTTGTACTGAAAGGGCCTTACAATGTAAAAAGCATATTTTAGGTAAAAAAAGTGTGCCTAAGGATGATTCTCAGTCTGAAGAGAACCAGGATATGCCATCCAATTCTCTCGAAGTGTCACAACCTTTAACGCCCACACAAGCGACGCCAAGTACCTCTAGTGCGTCTAATTCTTTTACTCTGCAGGAGATGGCTGCAGTTATGTCAACTACCCTTACAGAGGTATTATCTAAATTACCAGTGTTACAGGGTAAACGTAGTAGGTCAGGTATTAATGTGAATACTGAATCCTCTGATGCTTTATTGGCTATTTCCGATGTACCCTCACAGTGCACTGAGTTGGGGGTCAGGGAATTGCTGTCTGAGGGAGAATTTTAAGAATCCGGAAATATGTTGCCTCAGACACATTCGGACGTCATGTCCTTTAAATTTAAGCTTGAACACCTCCGCCTGTTACTTAGGGAGGTTTTAGCGAGACTGGATGATTGTGACCCTATTATGATACCACCAGAGAAGTTGTGTAAGATGGACAAATATCTAGAGGTGCCTACTTACACTGACGTTTTTCTGGTTCCTGAAAGAATTTCGGAAATTGTAAAAAAGGAATGGGATAGACCAGGTATACCATTCTCTCCTCCTCCTAATTTTAAGAAAATGTTTCCCATATCAGACACCATTCGGGACTCTTGGCAGTCTGTCCCTAAAGTAGAGGGAGCTATATCTACCCTGGCTAAGCGTACAACTATACCTATCGAGGACAGTTGTGCTTTCAAAGACCCCTATGGATAAGTTAGAGGGTCTTAATTATTTATTCATCAGGGTTTTCTTTTACAACCTACAGCCTGCATTGTTCCAGTTAGTACTGCAGCAGCTTTTTGGTTTGATGCTCTAGAAGAGTCTCTGAAGGTTGAGACCCCATTAGAGGACATTTTGGATAGAATTAAGGCTCTCAAGCTAGCTAATTCTTTTATTACAGATGCCGCTTTTCAAATTGCTAAATTAGCGGCGAAAAATGCAGGCTTTGTCATTTTAGCTCATACAGCGTTATGGCTCAAATCGTGGTCTGCTGATGTGTCATCAAAATCTAAGCTTTTAGCTATTCCTTTCAAGGGTAAGACCCTATTCGGGCCTGAATTGCAGGAAATCATTTCTGACATTACTGGAGGTAAAGGCCATGCCCTACCTCAGGACAGGTCTGTTAAGATGAGGGGTAAACAAAATAATTTTCGTTCCTTTCAAAATTTTAAAGGAGGGGAATTTTGCTCAATCCAAGTCCGTCTGGAGACCCAACCAGGCTTGGAATAAAGGTAAACGATCCAAGAAGCCCGCTGCTGCTACTAAGACAGCATGAAGGGGCGGCCCCTGATCTGGGACCGGATCTAGTAGGGGCAGACTTTCTTTCTTTGCTCAGGCTTGGGTAAGAGATGTTCAGGACCCCTGGGCATTGGAGATAGTGACCCACGGGTATCAACTGGAATTCAAGGATTTTCTCCCAAGAGGGAGATTTCATCTTTCATGATTGTCTGTAGACCAGATAAAAAGAGAGGCATTCTTACGCTGTGTAAAAGACCTCTATACCATGGGAGTAATTTGTCCCATTCCAAAACTGGGACATGGGTTTTACTCAAATATTTTCATGGTTCCCAAAAAAGAGGGAACTTTCAGACCAATTTTAGATCTCAAATGTCTAAACCAATTTCTAGTCCCATCGTTCAAGATGGAGACTATACGAACAATCTTACCAATGATCCAGGAGGGTCAATATATGACTACCATGGATTTGAAGGATGCATACCTTCATATCCCTATTCACAAGGCTCATCATCCGTTCCTAAGGTTTGCCTTTCTGGATAAACATTATCAGTTCGTGGGACTTCCCTTCAGGTTGGCCACAGCACCCAGAATCTTCACAAAGGTTCTAGGGTCCCTTCTAGCGGTTCAGACCACGGGGCATAGCAGTGGCGCCTTATCTGGACGATATTTTGATTCAGGCGTCAACTTATCTGATAAAATCTCACACGGACACAGTGTTGTCTTTCCTGAGAACTCATATTTGGAAGGTGAACATAGAAAAGAGTTCACTAGTTCCACGAACAAGGGTTCCCTTCTTGGGAACTCTGACTCGGTACATATGAAAATATTTCTGACCGAGATCAGACAATAAAAGATTCTAAATACTTGCCGAGCACTTCAGTCCATTCCTCAGCCATCAGTGGCTCAGTGTATGGAGGTAATCGGGTTAATGGTAGCGGCAATGGACATTGTTCCGTTTGCTCGCTTTCATCTCAGACCACTGCAGCTGTGCATGCTCGGACAGTGGAATGGGGACTATGCAAATCTATCTCCTCAGATAAATCTGGGGCTGGGGTGCAGTCTGGAGTTCCCTGAAGGCTCAGGGTGTATGGGCTCAGGTGGAGTCTCTACTTCCAATCAATATTCTGGAACTGAGAGCAATATTCAATGCACTTCAGGTGTGGCCTCAGTTGGCTTCGGCCAAATTTATCAGATTCCAGTTGGACAATATCACAACTGTGGCGTATATCAATCATCAGGGGGGAACAAGGAGTTACTTAGCGATGATAGAAGTATCAAAGATAATCCGAGGCCCACTCTTGCTATCTATCGGCAATCTACATCCTGGGAGTAGAGAACTGGGAAGCGGATTTTCTAAGTTGTCAGACTTTTCATCCGGGGGAGTGGGAACTCCACCTGGAGGGGTTTGCCTCATTGATTCGCCAATGGGGCAGACCGGAATTAGATCTGATGGCATCTAGTCAGAATGCCAAACTTCCATGTTATGGATCCAGGTCGAGGGATCCTCGGGCCAAACTGATAAATGCCTTGGCGGTACCTTGGTCGTTCAGCCTAACTTATGTGTTTTCACCGTTTCCTCTCCTTCCTCGCGTGATTGCTCGGATCAAACAGGAGAGAGCTTCAGTAATCCTGACCACGCAGGACTTGGTATGCGGATCTAGAGGACATGTCCTCTCTGCCACCGTGGAAACTTCCTTTGAGACAGGACCTTCTCATTCAAGGTCCTTTCCAACATCCAAATTTAAATTCTCTGCAGCTGACTGCTTGGAGATTGAACGCTTGATTTTATCTAAGCAGGGATTCTCTGATTCGGTCATCAATACTTTGATACAGGCTCATAAGCCTGTCACTAGAAAAATCTATCATAAGATATGGCGTAAATATCTTTATTGGTGTGAATCCAAGGACTACTCATGGAGTAAGGTTAGGATTCCCAGGATTCTTTCTTTTTGCTTCACAAACGTTTGGCAGATGTGCCAGATGTTCAGTCTTTGTCAGACTCTATCCAGAATTAAGCCTGTATTTAGACCAATTTCTCCTCCTTGGAGTTAGAATTTAGTTCTTAGCGTTCTTCAAGGGGTTCCATTTGAACCCATGCATTCCATAGATATTAAATTGTTATCTTGGAAAGTTTTGTTTTTGGTTGCTATTTCTTCTGCTCGAAGAGTTTCTGAGCTTTCAGCATTAAAATGTGATTCGCCTTATCTTATATTTCATTCTGATAAGGTGGTTTTGCGTACCAAACCTGGATTTCTTCCTAAGGTTGTTTCAAATAAGAATATTAATCAGGAAATTGTTGTTCCTTCCTTGTGTCCTAATCCTTCTAAGAAGGAGTGTCTGTTACATAACCTGGACCAGGTCTGTGCCTTGAAGTTTTACTTACAGGCGACTAAGGATTTCCGTCAATCATCTTCATTATTCATCGTTTATTCTGGAAAGCGTAGGGGTCAGAAAGCTACTGTTACCTCTTTCTTTTTGGCTGAGGAGTATCATCCGCCTGGCATATGAGACTGCTAGACAGCAGCCTCCTGAAAGAATTACGGCTCATTCTACTAGGGCTGTGGCTTCCACATGGGCCTTTAAAAACGATGCATCTGTTGAACAGATTTGTAAGGCTGTGACTTGGTCGTCCCTGCATACTTTTTCCAAACTTTACAAATTGATACTTTTGCTTCTTCTGAGGCTGTTTTGGGGAGAAAGGTTCTTCAAGCAGTGGTGCCTTCCGTTTAGGTATCTTTCTTGTCCCTCCCGTTTCATCCGTGTCCTGTAGCTTTGGTATTGTATCCCACAAGTAAGGATGAAATCCGTGGACTCGTCGTATCTTGTAGAAGAAAAGGAAATTTATGCTTACCTGATAAATTAATTTCTTCTACGATACGACAAGTCCACGGCCCTCCCTGTCATTTTTAAGACGGATTATATTTTATTTTTTACAACTTCATTCACCTCTGCACCTTTAGCTTTTCCTTTCTCTTCCTAAACCTTTGGTGGAGGGAAGGGAGGAGCTATATATACAGCTCTGCTGTGGTGCTCTTTGCCACTTCCTGTTAGCAGGAGGATAATATCCCACAAGTAAGGATGAAATCCGTGGACTTGTCGTATCGTAGAAGAAATCAATTTATCAGGTAAGCTTAAATTTCCTCCCCCCACACACACTGTTATACCTCAGTTGACCCTTTTAGAATATGCGCATAACTCAAAATGTTTTATGGCACTTTAATGTGTACCTGCAACAAACCTGTTCTGTATCTGTAAGACCATATGGCAGACAGAATTTTATCATTTATAGAACAAGGACATTATTTATAGGCTTTGAAATGCCCTTTTGGTTCTGTGTTCGGCTGCTGGCACTATGCGCTAAATAAAGAACATGACAAACAGCACGAGATAAGCTTAAAAGTGACAACAGACTATTTTGTGATAACCTTCACCAACTGCTATGTAGAATAGGGAAGTTGTAAAATAAGATTAAGACAATAACACATTTCACAACATTAAAGGTTTTTTTTTTCTTTTGTCTCTGAAAGCAAAAATGGGAAAACGATCAAACTTGTTTTCCAAAATACACACAAATGGTTACTCAATCTGGCTATAGGGATTGAAAGTAAAAAATGCTAATTTTCTTTCTTCATTTATTGAGGTACAATATTGTATATATCCAAATCATTACCGGCAAAATGTTTGAGGTTGAAACATACTTTTTTTTTTTGCATAATCAAGACCAGTCCTGTATCATAATCCTATTCACTGACCCCTCAGCCTCATCTGACGCATTTCACCTTCACTTTTTCAAAGATGACCCTTTGAAAATGCTAAGGCCCACATTCAATGGCTACTAATTCGGGACATCATGAAACCATTTTACTAAGAGTGTAAGAGCGTGCAAATAGTAACATAGTAGCTAAGGTTGAAAAAAGACTGAAGTCCATCGAGTTCAACCTATACAAATCTAAAATACTTACAAAAAGCTCCAGTTAAGCTTAAATAACCCCATTAAAATGTGACCCATTTAATACTAGCAATCATATCCATAAATTTTGTTTATATACAGAAATTTATCCAGACTATTTTTAAATGTATCTATGGTATTGGCATTCACTACCTCCTTTGGTAATGAGTTCCACAATTTTATTGCTCTTACAGTGAAAAAACGTTTCCGTTGCAGGAGATTAAATCTCCTTTCCTCCAACCTTAAATTATGACCTCTTGTCAGAAACAATTTTCTTGGAATAAACAGAGCTTCTGCCATCTCTGTATATGGGCCTTGAATATATTTATATAAAGCAATCATGTCACCTCTCAAGCGCCTTTTTTCTAAAGAAAACAGACCCAGTTTGGCTAGCCTCTCCTCATAGGTTAATTTCTCCAATCCCCTTATTAGCTTTGTGGCCCTTCTCTGAACTTTTTCTAGTTCTGCAATATCTTTTCTCCAACATAGGTGTGTCCGGTCCACGGCGTCATCCTTACTTGTGGGATATTCTCTTCCCCAACAGGAAATGGCAAAGAGCCCAGCAAAGCTGGTCACATGATCCCTCCTAGGCTCCGCCTACCCCAGTCATTCTCTTTGCCGTTGTACAGGCAACATCTCCACGGAGATGGCTTAGAGTTTTTTAGTGTTTAACTGTAGTTTTTATTATTCAATCAAGAGTTTGTTATTTTGAAATAGTGCTGGTATGTACTATTTACTCAGAAACAGAAAAGAGATGAAGATTTCTGTTTGTATGAGGAAAATGATTTTAGCAACCGTCACTAAAATCCATGGCTGTTCCACACAGGACTGTTGAGAGCAATTAACTTCAGTTGGGGGAACAGTGAGCAGTCTCTTGCTGCTTGAGGTATGACACATTCTAACAAGACGATGTAATGCTGGAAGCTGTCATTTTCCCTATGGGATCCGGTAAGCCATGTTTATTACGATCGTAAATAAGGGCTTCACAAGGGCTTATTAAGACTGTAGACTTTTTCTGGGCTAAATCGATTCATTATTAACACATATTTAGCCTTGAGGAATCATTTTATTTGGGTATTTTGATATAATAATATCGGCAGGCACTGTTTTAGACACCTTATTCTTTAGGGGCTTTCCCAAAGCATAGGCAGAGCCTCATTTTCGCGCCGGTGTTGCGCACTTGTTTTTGAGAGGCATGGCATGCAGTCGCATGTGAGAGGAGCTCTGATACTTAGAAAAGACTTTCTGAAGGCGTCATTTGGTATCGTATTCCCCTTTGGGCTTGGTTGGGTCTCAGCAAAGCAGATACCAGGGACTGTAAAGGGGTTAAAGTTCAAAACGGCTCCGGTTCCGTTATTTTAAGGGTTAAAGCTTCCAAATTTGGTGTGCAATACTTTTAAGGCTTTAAGACACTGTGGTGAAAATTTGGTGAATTTTGAACAATTCCTTCATGTTTTTTCGCAATTGCAGTAATAAAGTGTGTTCAGTTTAAAATTTAAAGTGACAGTAACGGTTTTATTTTAAAACGTTTTTTGTACTTTGTTATCAAGTTTATGCCTGTTTAACATGTCTGAACTACCAGATAGACTGTGTTCTGAATGTGGGGAAGCCAGAATTCCTATTCATTTAAATAAATGTGATTTATGTGACAATGACAATGATGCCCAAGATGATTCCTCAAGTGAGGGGAGTAAGCATGGTACTGCATCATTCCCTCCTTCGTCTACACGAGTCTTGCCCACTCAGGAGGCCCCTAGTACATCTAGCGCGCCAATACTCCTTACTATGCAACAATTAACGGCTGTAATGGATAATTCTGTCAAAAACATTTTAGCCAAAATGAACACTTATCAGCGTAAGCGCGACTGCTCTGTTTTAGATACTGAAGAGCATGACGACGCTGATAATAATGTTTCTGAAGGGCCCCTAACCCAGTCTGATGGGGCCAGGGAGGTTTTGTCTGAGGGAGAAATTACTGATTCAGGGAACATTTCTCAACATGCTGAACCTGATGTGATTACATTTAAATTTAAGTTGGAACATCTCCGCATTCTGCTTAAGGAGGTATTATCCACTCTGGATGATTGTGACAAGTTGGTCATCCCAGAGAAACTATGTAAAATGGACAAGTTCCTAGAGGTGCCGGGGCTCCCAAAAGCTTTTCCTATACCCAAGCGGGTGGCGGACATTGTTAATAAAGAATGGGAAAGGCCCGGTATTCCTTTCGCCCTCCCCCCATATTTAAAAAATTGTTTCCTATGGTCGACCCCAGAAAGGACTTATGGCAGACAGTCCCCAAGGTCGAGGGAGCGGTTTCCACTTTAAACAAACGCACCACTATACCCATAGAGGATAGTTGTGCTTTCAAAGATCCTATGGATAAAAAATTAGAAGGTTTGCTTAAAAAGATGTTTGTTCAGCAGGGTTACCTTCTACAACCAATTTCATGCGTTGTCCCTGTCGCTACAGCCGCATGTTTCTGGTTCGATGAGCTGATAAAGGCGGTCGATAGTGATTCTCCTCCTTATGAGGAGATTATGGACAGAATCAATGCTCTCAAATTGGCTAATTCTTTTACCCTAGACGCCACTTTGCAATTGGCTAGGTTAGCGGCTAAGAATTCTGGGTTTGCTATTGTGGCGCGCAGAGCGCTTTGGTTGAAATCTTGGTCGGCTGATGCGTCTTCCAAGAACAAGCTACTTAACATTCCTTTCAAGGGGAAAACGCTGTTTGGCCCTGACTTGAAAGAGATTATCTCTGATATCACTGGGGGTAAGGGCCACGCCCTTCCTCAGGATCGGCCTTTCAAGGCAAAAAATAAACCTAATTTTCGTCCCTTTCGTAGAAACGGACCAGCCCAAAGTGCTACGTCCTCTAAGCAAGAGGGTAATACTTCTCAAGCCAAGCCAGCTTGGAGACCAATGCAAGGCTGGAACAAGGGAAAGCAGGCCAAGAAACCTGCCACTGCTACCAAGACAGCATGAAATGTTGGCCCCCGATCCGGGACCGGATCTGGTGGGGGGCAGACTCTCTCTCTTCGCTCAGGCTTGGGCAAGAGATGTTCTGGATCCTTGGGCGCTAGAAATAGTCTCCCAAGGTTATCTTCTGGAATTCAAGGGGCTTCCCCCAAGGGGGAGGTTCCACAGGTCTCAGTTGTCTTCAGACCACATAAAAAGACAGGCATTCTTACATTGTGTAGAAGACCTGTTAAAAATGGGAGTGATTCATCCTGTTCCATTAACAGAACAAGGGATGGGGTTCTACTCCAATCTGTTCATAGTTCCCAAAAAAGAGGGAACGTTCAGACCAATCTTAGATCTCAAGATCTTAAACAAGTTTCTCAAGGTTCCATCGTTCAAGATGGAAACCATTCGAACTATTCTTCCTTCCATCCAGGAAGGTCAATTCATGACCACGGTGGATTTAAAGGATGCGTATCTACATATTCCTATCCACAAGGAACATCATCGGTTCCTAAGGTTCGCATTCCTGGACAAGCATTACCAGTTCGTGGCGCTTCCTTTCGGATTAGCCACTGCTCCAAGGATTTTCACAAAGGTACTAGGGTCCCTTCTAGCTGTGCTAAGACCAAGGGGCGTTGCTGTAGTACCTTATTTGGACGACATTCTGATTCAAGCGTCGTCCCTTCCTCAAGCAAAGGCTCACACGGACATAGTCCTGGCCTTTCTCAGATCTCACGGATGGAAAGTGAACGTGGAAAAGAGTTCTCTATCTCCGTCAACAAGGGTTCCCTTCTTGGGAACAATAATAGACTCCTTAGAAATGAGGATATTTCTGACAGAGGCCAGAAAAACAAAGCTTCTAGACTCTTGTCGGATACTTCATTCCGTTCCTCTTCCTTCCATAGCTCAGTGCATGGAAGTGATCGGGTTGATGGTAGCGGCAATGGACATAGTTCCTTTTGCGCGCATTCATCTAAGACCATTACAACTGTGCATGCTCAGTCAGTGGAATGGGGATTATACAGACTTGTCTCCGAAGATACAAGTTAATCAGAGGACCAGAGACTCACTCCGTTGGTGGCTGTCCCTGGACAACCTGTCACAAGGGATGACATTCCGCAGACCAGAGTAGGTCATTGTCACGACCGACGCCAGTCTGATGGGCTGGGGCGCGGTCTGGGGATCCCTGAAAGCTCAGGGTCTTTGGCCTCGGGAAGAATCTCTTCTACCGATAAATATTCTGGAACTGAGAGCGATATTCAATGCTCTCAAGGCTTGGCCTCAGCTAGCGAGGGCCAAGTTCATACGGTTTCAATCAGACAACATGACAACTGTTGCGTACATCAACCATCAGGGGGGAACAAGGAGTTCCCTAGCGATGGAAGAAGTGACCAAAATCATTCTATGGGCGGAGTCTCACTCCTGCCACCTGTCCGCTATCCACATCCCAGGAGTGGAAAATTGGGAAGCGGATTTTCTGAGTCGTCAGACATTGCATCCGGGGGAGTGGGAACTCCATCCGGAAATCTTTGCCCAAGTCACTCAGCTGTGGGGCATTCCAGACATGGATCTGATGGCCTCTCGTCAGAACTTCAAAGTTCCTTGCTACGGGTCCAGATCCAGGGATCCCAAGGCGGCTCTAGTGGATGCACTAGTAGCACCTTGGACCTTCAAACTAGCTTATGTGTTCCCGCCGTTTCCTCTCATCCCCAGGCTGGTAGCCAGGATCAATCAGGAGAGGGCGTCGGTGATCTTGATAGCTCCTGCGTGGCCACGCAGGACTTGGTATGCAGATCTGGTGAATATGTCATCGGCTCCACCTTGGAAGCTACCTTTGAGACGAGACCTTCTTGTTCAGGGTCCGTTCGAACATCCGAACCTGGTTTCACTCCAGCTGACTGCTTGGAGATTGAACGCTTGATCTTATCGAAGCGAGGGTTCTCAGATTCTGTTATCGATACTCTTGTTCAGGCCAGAAAGCCTGTAACTAGAAAGATTTACCACAAAATTTGGAAAAAATATATCTGTTGGTGTGAATCTAAAGGATTCCCTTGGGACAAGGTTAAGATTCCTAAGATTCTATCCTTCCTTCAAGAAGGATTGGAAAAAGGATTATCTGCAAGTTCCCTGAAGGGACAGATTTCTGCCTTGTCTGTGTTACTTCACAAAAAGCTGGCAGCTGTGCCAGATGTTCAAGCCTTTGTTCAGGCTCTGGTTAGAATTAAGCCTGTTTACAAACCTTTGACTCCTCCTTGGAGTCTCAATTTAGTTCTTTCAGTTCTTCAGGGGGTTCCGTTTGAACCCTTACATTCCGTTGATATTAAGTTATTATCTTGGAAAGTTTTGTTTTTAGTTGCAATTTCTTCTGCTAGAAGAGTTTCAGAATTATCTGCTCTGCAGTGTTCTCCTCCTTATCTGGTGTTCCATGCAGATAAGGTGGTTTTACGTACTAAACCTGGTTTTCTTCCAAAAGTTGTTTCTAACAAAAACATTAACCAGGAGATTATCGTACCTTCTCTGTGTCCGAAACCAGTTTCAAAGAAGGAACGTTTGTTGCACAATTTGGATGTTGTTCGCGCTCTAAAATTCTATTTAGAAGCTACAAAGGATTTTAGACAAACATCTTCCTTGTTTGTTGTCTATTCCGGTAAAAGGAGAGGTCAAAAAGCAACTTCTACCTCTCTCTCTTTTTGGATTAAAAGCATCATCAGATTGGCTTACGAGACTGCCGGACGGCAGCCTCCCGAAAGAATCACAGCTCATTCCACTAGGGCTGTGGCTTCCACATGGGCCTTCAAGAACGAGGCTTCTGTTGATCAGATATGTAGGGCAGCGACTTGGTCTTCACTGCACACTTTTACCAAATTTTACAAGTTTGATATTTTTGCTTCTTCTGAGGCTATTTTTGGGAGAAAGGTTTTGCAAACCGTGGTGCCTTCCATTTAGGTGACCTGATTTGCTCCCTCCCTTCATCCGTGTCCTAAAGCTTTGGTATTGGTTCCCACAAGTAAGGATGACGCCGTGGACCGGACACACCTATGTTGGAGAAAACAGAATTTATGTTTACCTGATAAATTACTTTCTCCAACGGTGTGTCCGGTCCACGGCCCGCCCTGGTTTTTTTAATCAGGTCTGATAATTTATTTTCTTTAACTACAGTCACCACGGTACCATATGGTTTCTCCTATGCAAATATTCCTCCTTAACGTCGGTCGAATGACTGGGGTAGGCGGAGCCTAGGAGGGATCATGTGACCAGCTTTGCTGGGCTCTTTGCCATTTCCTGTTGGGGAAGAGAATATCCCACAAGTAAGGATGACGCCGTGGACCGGACACACCGTTGGAGAAAGTAATTTATCAGGTAAACATAAATTCTGTTTTTTAGCAATTGGTCCCCAGAACTGCACTCCAAACTCAAAGTGAGGTCTTACCAGGGCTTTATATAATGACAGAATTATGCTTTCCTCATTGAATCAATACCTCTTTTAATACATGCTAGTATCTTATTAGCCTTTGAAGCCGCTGCCCTGCATTGTGCACCCATCTTTAGCTTGTTATCTATTACTACTCCCAAATCCCTTTCCTCCTGTGTTTGGCTAAGTCTTGTCCCATTTTAAATGAAACATAATTTCTAATACCATATGCAAATAGCAGCATGATGTGGGTCAGTGTAGGGATTTTCTGTGTCATGTTGCTATTTGCACATGGTAGTAGAAACTATGTATTACTTACACTATTATCTCTTGCACTCTTTAATTAAAAGGGTTTTAGTTTATTACTGTTTGATTGTATATTCTTCTTGGAGGGGAAAAATATTTTATAAAATAAATAAGACCACTAGCGTGTGAAGAGCTTGCTCCTAATTTTTTTATAATCTAGAATGCTAGTTTAACCCCTAGACACCGTTAGGACTTTCCATGCCATCCTATAAGCGCTGGGCTTTAATGCCTTTAAAACATGGAACATCCTAACTTTTGCGGTGTCCTGCTACCCTCTTTGTAGAAACTCTGGTGGATCCAACTGGGGCACATGTCGAGCAACCCCCAGGAGCCAATCACCACTGATTGGAGTCACGTGATCACAGCGATGATCATGTGACTTCCTGTCTCCACCTTTTGTTTGCTTTCCAAACTTGGACTATTAAAGGGACATTGTTCACTCATTTTTTTTCTTTGCAGAAATGTTTTGTAGATCTATTTATATAGCCCATGAAGTTTTTTTTTTAAAAAAAAGTTTAGTTTTGCTTATTTTTAAATAACATTGCTCTGATTTTCAGACTCCTAACCAAGCCCCAAAGTTTTATGTGAATACCGTCGGCTACCTTCTCCAGCTTGCTCCTGTTTGTGTAAAGGGTCTTTTCATATGCAAAAGAAGGGGGAGGGGGGAGTGTCTTATTTGCCACTTGCAGTGGGCTTTCCAGCTACCTTTTCAACAAAGCTAAACTGAGAGCTTCTAAGTAAGTTTTTAAACAGTTTTATACTGGATTTTTATATCAGTATCTGTGCATCTTATTCTTTATAGTAGTGTCTTGCATGCAGTTATATGAAAATGTGTATACTGTCCCTTTAAGGGGTTAATAAGTATACATAAAAATTTAAAGCAGTCTCTCCCAATGCTTATTCCTTTTTGATGGAGACTGAAGCTACTAATGAATTCACCTTTGCTCACACATCTTTTATAAATCTGCTCTAAGTACTACATTTTTCTCACACAGATATACAGTCATGTGAAAAAGAAAGTACACTCTGAGTTCTATGGTACTTCTGCTCCCTATGTGCCGGCCCACGTGGCCTCCAGCTCAACTCCCTCCTTGTCGCCTGTGTGCTGTGCAGGCTCACATGTCACCAGTGTGCCCCCCTCCCGGCAGTGCTATTGCCTATTGGAACAGAGCAGCCTCACTATGCAAGCTTGCTTGAGCCTGTGTGCTAACAAAATCAGGTTGCTCCGCTCCCTCATCTGCTCACACTGTGCTGTGCTCTCTCTGCCAGGGTGGCCACCGGCCCACCGGGATTTTTCCCGCTTTGCTGGCAGCCCAATCTGGCCCTGCTTATAACCCAGATTGATGGGCAGCAATAATTGCTTCTCTAAGATCATTTCTGATGTCTTTCCTCCTTGGCATTGTGTTAACGCACACCTGAATGGTCCAGACCAGCAAACTGCTAAAACTTCAGCTTTTATAGAGGTGGTCACACTTGCTGATGATCAATTAATCAAGGGCATTTGATTAGCAGCACCTGGCTATGGAAGCAGTAAGGGTGCACTTAGTTTTTCTCTATTTTGGCTTTATTTTTGTTGAATAAATCATGACACTGTGTAATGTCATGTGCTGGTGGTGGTGGTGTTCATCTGAGGTTGTATTTACCTAATTTTAAGAACTGCTAAGGACCAGATGATGATTATTATATCCTGATATATAAAACCATAGAATTTAAAGAGGGTGTACTTTCTTTTTCACATGACTGTATAGATAGTATTAAAGGGACATAAAACCCAAACATTTTCGTTCACAATTCAGATAAAAATACCATTTTAAACAATGTTCCAGTTTACTTCTATCATCAAATTTTCTTTGTTTTCCGGTTACCTTTACTGCTTCTTAACAAAAGATAAGTTCAGGAGTGCTGCCATATAATATTGCAGTGTTATAAATTAGCAAGAGCACTAGATTGCAGCACTATTTCCTGTCATGTAGTACTACAGACATGTGCATGCTGCCCATATAGCTATCTCTTCAACAAGGAATTACAAGAGAACAAAGCAAATTTGATATAAGTCAATTGGAAACTTTTTAAAATTTGTATTCTCTATCTGAATCATGAAATAAATGTTTTAGGTTTCATGTCCCTTTAACTGCGTTGGAAATGGCTATTTTAGGTTCATTCCTATTATTGAAATAACATAATTTATGTAAGAACTTACCTGATAAATTAATTTCTTTCATATTAGCAAGAGTCCATGAGCTAGTGACGTATGGGATATACATTCCTACCAGGAGGGGCAAAGTTTCCCAAACCTCAAAATGCCTATAAATACACCCCTCACCACACCCACAATTCAGTTTAACGAATAGCCAAGAAGTGGGGTGATAAAAAAGTGTGAAAGCATATAAAATAAGGAATTGGAATAATTGTGCTTTATACAAAATCATAACCACCACAAAAAAAGGGCGGGCCTCATGGACTCTTGCTAATATGAAAGAAATGAATTTATCAGGTAAGTTCTTACATAAATTATGTTTTCTTTCATGTAATTAGCAAGAGTCCATGAGCTAGTGACGTATGGGATAATGATTACCCAAGATGTGGATCTTTCCACACAAGAGTCACTAGAGAGGGAGGGATAAAATAAAGACAGCCAATTCCTGCTGAAAATAATCCACACCCAAAATAAAGTTTAATGAAAAACATAAGCAGAAGATTCAAACTGAAACCGCTGCCTGAAGTACTTTTCTACCTCAAAAACTGCTTCAGAAGAAGAAAATACATCAAAATGGTAGAATTTAGTAAAAGTATGCAAAGAGGACCAAGTTGCTGCTTTGCAAATCTGATCAACCGAAGCTTCATTCCTAAACGCCCAGGAAGTAGAAACTGACCTAGTAGAATGAGCTGTAATCCTCTGAGGCGGAGTTTTACCTGACTCAACATAGGCAAGATGAATTAAAGATTTCAACCAAGATGCCAAAGAAATGGCAGAAGCTTTCTGGCCTTTTCTAGCACCGGAAAAAATAACAAATAGACTAGAAGTCTTTCGGAAAGACTTAGTAGCTTCAACATAATATTTCAAAGCTCTAACAACATCCAAAGAATTCTA